>NC_067238.1:22091748-22226748 GCF_019924925.1 Ctenopharyngodon idella
ACTTCGTCTGGCCCTCTCTTCCACATCACCAGGCAGGGATTAGCTCTGCTGAATGAGGCCACCCCTGCTCCCCACAAAACAGGGAAAGAGGGGGTTGGCTCTTTCCCTTTGCTAAACAAGACTTTTTTTTTTTTTTTTTTTTTTCCTGGCAAGACAATCTCTGCAGAAGGCAAGGAGACTTTTTGGTATAATTTGGGTACATAGGTATTTCCCATAGGTAAAGCTACCAATGTGATTCAGTGAGGAGGCAGAGGGCACCTCTAGCCAGAAAATGATATTTTCAAAAGTAAAGAAAGAAGAGGTCATATTGGGCCCAGAGGGAAAGACAAAGTGCTTACTCTCAGAGCAAACCTGAACTCAACCAACTAATGTGGTGCAATCTTATCTATACTGGTAAAAAAAATTCCCTAGTGGAGTTCAGCACTGTCTATTTATTATTCCCAGAATGGCCGAGGTCTGTACCCCCAGCTGTCAAGCATATGTAGTCTTTTAAAATGGACTGTTCTGTGTTAACTGCTTGCAGTGTGTGTACATATAATATTCTGTGCTCTAAATGTACCAGTTTTGAAGGAAGTTTTAACGACAAACATCAAAACATATTTTCTTTCACTGGGAACTTATTTGGAACTGATCAAAGTCAAACCTCTTGTTCCTCTCTCGAAATCAACCTTGTCATTTAAAGATTCAGCTTCTTGTTTTCTGTCATTTTATCAATGTTATTGTGAAGCTTTACACAAATAATTGCAGACTAGGTGTGTCAATTACAGGATCATTGTCAAGATCACAGCAACAAATCCACAATACTGTTCACACAGAAAACACACACATAGCAACCTTGAATTTTTTTCGAGTTAAGCTCAAACAACAACATTTGTAGCATGAATTCTACAAAAACAATTTCAACTTGTCCATCATTTCTCTTTAAAAAAAAAAAAAAAGGCCAGAGATATCAATTTTATGGTGAGACAATGGAAGAGAATTGGACAAATTTTGGGAAGATTTAAAACCAGGAATGAGAGGGTTACTATTTCATAAAAACAATTACATTATTTCTTCTGTTAAAACAAGCATTTTTTGTGATGTAAAGCTTTTTAAGTAATCTTTTTGTTGTTGTTATGGAATGTGTTGTCATGGCAAAAAAAGTTGCAGAATTGGATATAACTTTTATGTAGAAAAGATTAGCAAGCATTTTTTCTTATTTTTCTTTGTCTCCCATAATTTCAGTGGTTGTTGCTCATTACTGCCCTCTGGCTTGTTGGAGACAGTGTGCATGCCTGATAATCTGTCGAGTAGATTTCAAATATGTGTGAAATGTGTTATAGCAATAATAACAACACCAAGCTAACAGGGAACATTCTCAGAACTTTGGCTAAAATTCTTCCAGTAATGTTAATAGAATGTTTGTTTAAAGTTATCTGGTCTTTAATGTTTTTAATGTTCTCAAAATGCACAAAAACATTATTTCTGTCATGACAACTCTTGGAGTGTTTGGCATGGTAATGGGTATGACAATGCTTCTTAGCAGAATAAATCTGCTACACTGCTGCTATTGCTGCTTTTGGTTGTTGCTACTGCTGCTGCAGAGCATGTACAGGACTTGCTACTGCCAAAACATACACGACACGCTGCTGTGAGCAAGTAAGACATGCTGCTGCTGTACAATAAAGCGTAAATGAATTACCCGTAGAAGATCTACACAGGTGGAGCTGGGGAAGGTGGAGGGTTTCTGAAAGCACGCTGCACTGCTACAGTGGAATGTTTCCGTAACATTCTCATAACCAAGAAAAAATGTTTTTAAAACATTTAAAAAACTGTTTCAAATGTTCAGGGGACATTAAGAAATAACATTACTAAACATAACTTAATATGAACATTATCAAAATGTTCTTAGAACATATTTTTGTTAGCTGAGTAATCAGACTCAGACAGACTCATGTTTACACATTTCTAGTTGACTACGATCTAGTCACAGACTTAAAAACATAAAAGACCGAGAAGCTTTTGTCTTGTTTTGTGTGCTAGACTACAACATTGCCTTTAATGTCATAAATTAGCAAAACAAGATCACTCATGTACTTAGTCACAGTCAGACAACACGGCTGCTCCTACTCAGGTCAAATGACTGTTAGTAAGAGGCTGTCTCAGCGTCTCTGAGGCAGAAGCACTTATCTGCTTCTAGTTATATAAACCATAAAGAGAGGTCAGCTGAGGATGTATGCACTAAAGAGGACAATGTATACAAGGATTAGACAGATATATGCACTCTAATCTGTGAGGGGGTAATGAGATATAGCAAGAGGGAGGGGTCAGAGTAAAGGTTAAAACTGGTGTGGGGTGGAGGGCGTTTGGCCGTGTGCCACCCTATCTCTTCACATGTGCCGTTAAGAGGACGGAGTGTGCTGCTAATCCATCAACAATTCTTGGGGAGAGGAGAGAGAGATGGAGGAGGTGTTGTAGATAAAGAGACGAGAAGCAGGAAAGGAAAGCGGGGGCTTCAAAAGAAATCAGCCATTGATCTTGCAGCTGACACAAATGTGTACTGTGTGTGTGTGTAGATTTTGATTCTGTGTCTACAGTACACTTTGTATGTTTACAGTACACTTTATCTATGCAAAAAATAAACAGTGTAAATGTGAAGTGTGTAATTATTTGTCAATAGCATCAGCAAAATGCAAAAATTATGTTTTTAAACAGGTTTTTTGAACACTTTCCCCCAACTTCCATTAGTTGGTCAAACTGATAGCCCCGCCCCCAAACTCATGAGTCAGACTGGTTGGAGGCTCAAACAAACTAAGCAAAATGAGTTTTGATAAACTACGGAGAGAAAATTGACCTATATAGGCCTATTTACAATAATACAAATGTGAAAATTCAGTGCGGTATATATTTTAATTTGAATGAACGGGTGTCAGTGCATCTGTTCAGACCGACATGGGTATTCTCAGGCTGTCAATGCAACAGTTTATTTATTTATTTGTTTGTTTGTTTGTTTTACAGAGAGGCCTGGTTTCACAGACAAGGCTTAGATTAAGCTAGGATTAGGCCTTAGTTCAATTAGGACATTCAAGTAGCTTTTATAAATATGCCTTTGAAAACAACAGTACCGGTGTGAATCTTGAGACAAAACAATGGCACTGAGATATTTTAAGATTTTAAGTTAAGACAGCTCAAACATGCATTTTAGTCTGGGACTATTAGGCTTAAGCTCTGTCTGTGAAACTGGCCACTAATCTCTTGTCCATCGCTTTGCAAATAATGCTAGCCAACCAATAAGATTTGTGCTTTATGGCCAGAGCTACTGCTGTTACACAGCAGAGGGGTGGCGGGAGGAGAATAGCCCTGCAGAAATCACAGTGAACTTTCTTCTTTGTGACTAACGAGAAATGGAAAGTTAAGCAGCTCTGCTTTGTGTACAGGGTATCACTGTATTTCTGCTTTTCTTTAAGCGCCACCTATCACCGTAAGTGAATTAGCATTTTCATTCAGTCCGTCTTCAGTTTTTTACGCATTGGTCTGAACAGACAAATCAAATGCGAAAATCAAACCAAATTTTTGTGTCAAATATCCGTGTTGGTGTAACGGATGTAGGCCGGTAAGAGCTGTGCGTGTAAACCTCACTCCCCTGATCTCAAGAGGTGCTCTAATGATTAACGTTAGAGACTGTAGTCTTTAGCCTCCTTGTTAGAGCGCCCGACTCCCATGCCAGCGTACCCGGGTTTGAGTCCCGCTTAGAGCGGGCGGTTTGAACAAGAGGGGTTACATTGGTGCCGTGACCCAGATGGGAGTGAGGTTTAGGGGGGTGAGTGTAACGGATGTAGGCTGGTAAGAGCTTTGCGTGTAAACCTCACTCCCCTGATCTCAAGAGGTGCTCTAGACATTGCGGTCTTTAGCCTCCTTGTTAGAGTGCCCGACTCCCATGCCGGCGGACCTAGGTTTGAGTCCCGCTTAGAGCGGGCGGTTTGAACAGGAGGGTTTACATTGGTGCCTCGACCCGGATGGGAGTGAGGTTTAGGGGGGTGAGTGTAACGGATGTAGGCTGGTAAGAGCTGTGCGTGTAAACCTCACTCCCCTGATCTCAAGAGGTGCTCTAGCACTTAACGCTAGAGACTGTGGTCTTTAGCCTCCTTGTTAGAGCGCCCGACTCCCATGCCAGCGTACCAGGGTTCGAGTCCCGCTTAGAGCGGGCGGTTTGAACAAGAGGGGTTACATTGGTGCCGTGACCCAGATGGGAGTGAGGTTTAGGGGGGTGAGTGTAACGGATGTAGGCTGGTAAGAGCTTTGCGTGTAAACCTCACTCCCCTGATCTCAAGAGGTGCTCTAGACATTGCGGTCTTTAGCCTCCTTGTTAGAGTGCCCGACTCCCATGCCGGCGGACCTAGGTTTGAGTCCCGCTTAGAGCGGGCGGTTTGAACAGGAGGGGTTACACTGGTGTGAACAGAGTATATGAATAGAGTACTTATAGATTTGTTTTCACATTAAGCTGGAAAAGGAAAGTATTTCCTTTAAGTAAGTAACACTGAAAAAATTGCAAAACATCACCTTAAAGCAGTGCAAGGAAAACAGGAGGTTTTTACAAACAGATCCTGCTCTGTTTAGTAGCACAATATATTTTTTGCTGGGTTTCTAGAGTATCTTCTGCAATTATCTGAAATTTGCTGCCATGATTGACATGCAGTATAAACAGAGTAATAAGGAGTGTCATGAATTAGCAAAGCAACATTGCTTTTGTATTTAGTCAGACCACAGCTAGTCAGTCAAAATGGGTGGGCCTCCTTAGATGACCTAGCATTTGCTGCTTAGCATGACACTTTTGGTGCCTTAAATGGAGGAAGGATTTTCAAAATCTGTTCAAATCAAATTAGAGCCATATCTCAACTGACGACACAGATGGATCAAGCCACATATCAAGACTGCTCTAAAGTAATGAAAGAAACTAAAGCCAAACACATGGAAGACTGAAAGAGGAAAGAGGTGATAAATAGGAGATATGCTTGCCTGTGGTTCGGTTTAATATGATGACATACTTGGCCACTTTCAGATTTTATGTCTGAGTCAAGGTCAACGTCTCTTCATGCATTTCTATCTCGCCTTTCAGTGAATCGAGCCAGACTGTATGAAAAACACAAATCACAGTCATTTGCTTTTATCCACGGCTGTGAGGACAAGCTGTGTGTGGTTCTTGTCTGACAAACTCGACAGCAGAATCCCACCCTGCTAAATCTGTAATCTGTAATACGTTCTGCATTAAAGCCACTGACATTTGCCTCCAAGGAGTCAGACCCCTTCCTTCACGCACCGTTCGCCCGTGCCAGATGCGCAGGGAGGCTGGGACTGCCTGCCCCGTGTCTCCTCTGGCCTGATTCAAACTCCTCTCCCTCAGAGCTAAGGGGGCTTTATGGAGCACGAAAAACAAATGCGCTCTCGAAGACCCCCTCCAGATGCTTCCCCTGATACTGAGGACATATAAGCTACATGTGACCGACATCTGGGGTGACATCATGTAAATTTGACCGCTTTGCTCAATCTGTAATGCAGAGGCCACAACGGCATTGACATATGTCACCATATGGCAAGATGCCTGATGTTGTGAAGGAAAGGAGACATTGGTAGCATTGTTAATTTTCACACATTTGATTGTTTTAGTCATCATCACTTTTGTGTTTGGATGAAAATGACCTTTAATTTGAGTCAATACTTTGTCACTCCATATTCATAGACCATTTTCATGATTTCGTGGTATCATATTGATTATTGTTCACACTGTAAAACTGAACTTAAATTCGATAATTTCACTCAAATATTACTGAAAGTTAATTGAACTTAATATACATAAGTTACGTAAACTCAATAACTGATTATATTAAAGGGTTATTTCACTCCAAAATGAAAATTCTCTCATCATTTACTTACCCTCCTGTTGTTCCAAACCCGTAATACTTTGGTTCATTTTCAGGAACACAAAGATCTTTCTGTCCTAAATTCAACCTGTTCATTATATAAAGCGATCGAGCCTCTTTAGAAAATTTGGACTAAGTAGCTCAATTCATATGGATTAGTTTTACGATCTCTTTATGAACTTTTTGAAGCATCAAAGTGGTAGTTGCGTAGCTACCAATGGAGAGTACATAAATCGCTCAGATTTTTTATTAAAAATATCTTTATTTGTGTTCTTACAGGTCTGGAACGACACAAGGGTGAGTAAATGGTGCTGGAATTTTCATTTTTGGCTCAACTAACCCTTTAAGTTTAATATAAAAATATAACATACCAAATAATTAATCTTATATAGACTACAGCAGTGGTTTTCAACCTCAGCAAATTTCATTGGAGTCAAAAAGGTTGAGAACCACTGATATATTGGATGCTTTGAGTGAGTTTGTTTTTAATATTTTAGTGCATTATTAATATCGTGCAGTATGCTTTTTTGTCATCATAAACAGTATAAACATTGTGAAATTATCATTTATGTTGCATATTTGACAAAATCGAAAAATCCTTAGTCAACATGAACATTTACCACAAAGACAACACTGTTTGGTAGCGATGCAGCTAGCGCTAACTTTCATAGTTTCTGTTTGTGTATAAAGGCCGTTTTTTGTTCAATAACGACATACACAGAAGTGGGAAGATGTCCACAATGGAAACGCAAGGTACACAATGAAGAGGAGAGGAAATTTGCAGGCCACTGGGTTCACTTTCTCTGAGCTCTCAGAATTCCTCTGTATTAGCGTTAGTGCCTCTCCTTCTATTGAAATGTAGACATTGATATATTGGAGGGCTGCCTTTAGAAGTTCATTGCCAAACAGGGTACTAATGAGGGGACCGGCGCCTGAAGCACCACACGCTTTGTGCAGATCTAGAGGATGAAAACATATTCAGGTGTCAATCTCATGCTGATTTAATAAAACTCACAGGAGATGGCTCATTGTTAGCGCCTAGCCCTACATGGAGCGCCGCGGCCACTCACGCACCGCTGTTTCTCTCCATTTCCTTTTCTCTCTCTGTCTCTTTTAGACCTGCTTTTATGTCTACGCTGTTTTTACAGTCTATCTCGCTCTTTGTCTCTCCTGAGGAAAGAGGAAGCAATCAGAGGCCTTTTATTAGACCTGGAGGCTATAGGGAAGGGGTGTGGTATGATTTTCCTCATTTCTGTCATAGAAGAGCTCAGCGCCTCAGAAACACAAAGCACCAGAAAACAGCACAGCGGGGTCCGCCTGCAGCAAATGAATAAATAAAGGCACATGAGAGAAGTTCAGTCATCAGAGTTGTTCAGGTATCAGTGACTAAGGGCTGAATGCCACACTTACAACATCCAAATAAACAACAGAGACTTTAAAGTCAATGTGAAATGCTGTTTGCCACCCAAGTTACTTCGTGAGGGAAATAGGATAGTCACTGACAACATCATAAGGCAGGGCTTGATTTTATCCATTTAGAATTGACTGGATGTTGAAAAGTGTGTGTTAAATACCAGAATTCATAGATAATTGACTGTTGGCTAACATAGTCCAATAGCCTGTGTGGCCTAAATGACATCAACAGAAAAGGACAGTTGTTTCAGAGGAAAAGTTTTGATTAAAGATTATGCAGACATGTAATTTCTTTGGAATAATGTGTGCTGATAAATTGCTTACCAGGAACTTGTCTTAAAAAAATATTTCATGTTGACTTTAACAAAAATCAAGAAAATGTATGAGCTACACAAAATGACATGATGTTCATGCTACTTTTTCATCCTTTTTACAGAGCACAAGATTCACATACAATGGTTTTACAATAATAATTATGTCCTTGGTTGATTCTTTCTTACAAGAATGACTTACAAAAAAGTGCACATTAAATGGTCATCACCGAAACAAACAGCTAAAAAGTCAAGTGCCTTGAAACCTAACCAAGGTTTCAAGTTCTAAAGAAGACACAACATATAAAAAGAATAAAATAAAAGAAAAGAAAAGAAAAGAAAAGAAAAGAAAGAAAGAAAGCTACGGCAATGAAAACAGATACAACGATGAAACACATCGAAAGATGAAAAGTTTCTGAAAGATGAAGAGTGTAACAATGTTTTTTGCACCTGGATGATGCTACCTTTGGCCGAGATAAAGCAGCTGGGAGGAATAGGAGCTCAGTCATGGTGAGGTTGAACCATGAATACACTTCTACACCAGTTCAATCCCAGCTAACAAAAAAACAAGTTCTAAAAACATTGTAGGAACATTGATTTGAAATGTTTCTATAATGTTAAAATGTCCATTTTTCTTGTCATGATTATTTAAAGGTTACAACATTATACAATTTAATAATAACATTTACATTTAAAGGGATAGTTCACCCAAAAATTCAAATTCTGGCATCATTTACTCACCCTCCAGTTGTTTCAAACCCTGTATGAATTTATTTCTTCTGCTACACAAAAAAAAAAAAAAAAAAAAAAAAAGAGATTTTGAAGAATGTGCCCCCACCAACTGTTTGGTTTTACTTTTTAACATGTTAATTTTACTTTATAACGTGTTAAAAATTTATTTTTTTTACACAAATGCATCACTTCGCTTTAGAAGGCCTTTATTAACCACCCCAGAGCCGTGTGGAGTATGTTTATGATGGATGGATGCACTTTTTTGAGTTTCAAACAGGTGGATTCCGTACACTGCCATTATAAAGCTTAGGAGCATCAGGGTGATTATTAATATAACTCCGATTGTATTTGTCTGGAAGAAGAAAGTCATATACACCTATAGGATAAACTGAGGGTGAGTAAATCATGGTGTAATTTTCATTTTAAAGTGAACTAATCATTTAAGCTATCAGTTTCCTGTTATTATAAGATGAGCATGATATATTTTTAGTTTGGCTACTTCAGACATCGAACTTGAATCACATAAGCCACAAGAAAACATCAAAATTATTCTGAATAAACCAAGGCTCAATGGAGTCTTCAAACTTCTATTTGGTATAAAGGCTTACATAGAATATTTAGAATATACTACCTTAACTGGTGATGGTAATGCATGAAAATATTTTACACAATAGACTGTGTTGTATAAACATAATTTGCCTAGGTGAATGAATTCCTAGGTGTTCTTATGTGTGAATCATGAAGGGAGCCATCTTCTAATTTGAAGAGTAATCAAGGAAAAATCTCTCTCAACTAATGCTGTAAACTATACAGGGAACCATGTCAGCTGGTACATTACTATAATATTAAAGGTTAATTAACATTTTATTTGTATACATTTGCATATAATGCTTCTTTAGGTCCGTCTCTGCTACAGGGCACATTGGACAGCAAGTATATCCCACTGGTCTGGCTGCATTGGCTGCATGGGATTCGGCTTCTTCCCACTTAATGCCAGCTCGCTTTAAGTCCTTTTTGAATGTACTTCGCCAGGTCTTCTTTGGCCTTCCTCGCCTTCGACGTCCATTGGGCAGCATCCATGTCAGTGCAATTTTTGCTATGCGCTGTTCCGATTGCCGCAGAATGTGACCTGCCAGTTTGATGTGACGCTCAGACACAATGGCGGAAAGTCTGTTGGTTTTAGTCCTGTGCAGAATCTCTTTATTGGTAACGTGGTCGTGACACCGAGAATGCATCTGAGACACCGCTGGTGGAATTCGTTCAGCTTGTGGACAATGCTCACTGTGTTTTTCCAGGTCTTGCAGGCATTGCCATTGGTAACAAAGTGGACATATAGAGGCAGATCTTGAGTGATGTGCTACTGCTGGGTGATATCCAGATGTTCCACATCCGTTGGAACACATTGGCTGATTTGCCAATGCGTTGGTTTTGTTTGTCAAGTAGATCTATGTCGTCCCCTCTCATTTGCATCACTTGGGTCTTTTTGATGTTGATCCGCAAATCTTTCTAACCTGGTGGTAAGTTGCTGTAACTTCTCCCGTGACTCTGCTAGTAGTGCAATATCATCTGCAAATTCCAGATCAGCCAGCCTTGTCTGATCTGTCCATAAAATACCACATTCATTTCCACTTGCTGTCTTCCGCATGACATAGTCTATGGCAAGCAGGAACAACATGATGCACCCTTGCCTGACACCTGTCATGATGTCAAAGAACTCAGATGTTCCTGTGTCGGTTCGCATGCAACACCTTGATTTATGATAGATGTTCTTAAAAACATTGACAAAATGCTGTGGAATCCTATATACTAGATAGATTTGCCAGAGCGAATCGTGGTGAACACTGTCAAATGCTTTCACAAAGTCAGTGAAATTGTCAGTGAAAAAAGTCAGTGACCATGAGAGGATGTTGAAATTCAACACACTGTTCAATGATGTTGAAGATTTGTTCTGTGCAGGACCAGCCATGCTGGAATCCTGCTTGCTCTTGTGCATCAACCGCATCTCAGAGCCTTACTAGCAGGACAGTGCAAAAGGCCTTTCCTGGCACTGACAGTAGCATGATATCACACCAGTTACCACAGTAAATTATGTTTCCTTTCTTCGGCAACTTGACAATCATGCCCTGGCGCCACTCATCTGGTACTTGTTCTTCTTCCCAACATTTATTCTTCAGCTGTGTCACTGCTTGTTCCGCCATGTTTCAGAAGATTTGCAGGAACGTTTTTTTTCTAACATTTACATGGTCCTTGTGGTCCAGTGGTCAGAACTCATGGTATGTGAGCTTAACCTGGCATGGGAGACCTGGGTTCAAATCCCTACCCTGCTGCAGCTCTCAATGGGTATGAAAATTTTGGGGCAGTCGTGGCCTAATGCTAATAGAGTCAGATGGGTAATCCAAAGATTGCAGGTTGGATTCTCAATTCTGACAGGAAATGACTGCGGTGCCCTTGAGCAAGGCACCTAACCCCCAATTGCTTCCTGGGCGCAGCAGCGAATGGCCGTCTGCTGCTCCGGGTATGTGTCCACGGTTTGCAGTGTATGTGTTCAATACTCACTGCTCCTAATGTGTGTGCGCTAACTTGGATGGGTTAAATGCAGAGGACAAATTCCAAGTATGGGATACCATACTTGGCCTTCACATGTCACTTTACCTTTCATAGTCTTAACGAAACGTGAAAGTTGTGGGAAAGGATTAACTGCAGGATTATATAGCGAGCACAAGCATCATATGAGTTGTTATAGTATATGTGAGCATGATGGGTATTGTAGTTCTAGAGTGTGTGTCATGCTTATCTTATTCAGGATGTAAAGAAGTTTTATTTGAGATTTATGTGTTAAAAAACTTACAACCAGAAAAAGAACATAAATCCATTTGTTCTCATAATTTGTAATGGAACAAATCGGCTGTAGTGGAACACACAAATACAGCCACTAAAAAGTAGCTTAATGGATTAAGGTGCGGAATTCACGCAATCGGGGTGCAGATTTGGTCATGCAAATTTTCAATGTCGACCAACTGTGGGATTTTGGTGGTGCGAGGGGTGAGGAGAGTGTGCCCTTTTCATGACTCGACATGATCAAGTAAACAAGTTAAAATAAAGTAAAAGTACAGATCCAGAGATACCATCTCAATTAGGAAATTCTATATCTTTGCAAGACTAAAGAGCAAATCAGTGTGGAGTTAAGTGAGGGCATTTTGGCTAAAGTAAGCACTTCAGCTGGAGTGGCCAGGTTCCAGCCTGATTAATAGAGGTCAAGTAGATTGTTCTTGGAAAGTTACACATACCAAACTCAAAAGCTTTTGACATGTAAAGAAAGATGGAGAGCAGCCAGTAGTCTTCATCTGGTATGTCTCAAGTGAGGTCAGATGTGGAGTGGAATAGGTTCAGCCAGTAGATTGTGTCAAGGTTCTGAGTGACCAATGCTGCATATTTTGTTCTTGAAATGATGAACTCCTCAGGGGGAGCGCGAGATCAGTGAGGTGAGAACTGAAGGGTGGAGGTGAAGGAGATACATGAGGGAATGTTCTTCTGAAAATCACCACTGGGTGAGATTTGAAATTTCCAAGATCACAAATCTGACCATGAAATAAACACTTGACCTGAATCTCTGGAGGTTGTGATAGCATGATATACTGTCCATCCTCAATGGACTCCTGCAGATAGATATCCTTATCTTTGTTTAACATGATATTGACTACTGCAGAGAGATTCACAGTCTGGTCAAAATCTTAACGCGTTGGCTTTGAGGATGAGGTATCTGCCTCTAAAGGACAGGTTTGCTAAATACTGTTGTATAATTGTGGATAATTGGCTGTCAGGTGTGGGAGAAGCATCTTAAATAGGCTAAAAGATTACTTAGAAAGAGATGTAACACTGAGCTGATTTCCTCTGACAAGTAGAGGCCATGCAACAATAAAGATGCACACTGGTTAACTGACTGAAAACTATTTGTTTATATCAGGGAGCGCTGTTAATTAAAAGGCAAATGAAGACAATAGAAACTAGCCTGATTAACAATGTACTACACTGACACACTCCCACGCAATTTGTGTCGCAACAAGCAAGTGGAAAACAACACAAATGTTTAAAAAGGGAATACAATAAAGTGAATGTGTTAAAATGTCATGAATATCCATATTATTTAATACTGTAATCATACTGTAATCAAATAATATTCGCGATATTTTACATTAGGTACCAACAAAAGTCTAAGGGTCAGGTTAGAAAAGTCCTAGTAACCTCAATTTTTATTTAGCCTCTTAAAATCGCAATAACACCACATTGAATCAAAAAAAAAAGATGTGTCAGATGTTCCAATACACTTTAAAAGTCACTAACTTAATGTAATTCAGACACACTATAATATTCATCCCTTTATAATAAAAAAGTACAGCATGTCTTAGAACATCCTGAAAAATTACATCTCTCAATTTAATAGCATAAAGGCTAAACAGATTTGTTGTGGTCTAGACCTTGAAATAATCAGGCTTTGAAAAGCTGAAAACCAAACAGAGATTACATCTCTGGCTCCTTATTTACAAGCTACGGCAAATGCAAGTACTTTAAAGTAACTCAATTAAACAATGAAATAAAAAAAGTTTTAAAACTAACTTTTGAATGCTCACTCTTTAAGTCAATTTTGAAAGCACACACAAAAAAAAAAAACATTAGAAATTCTCTCTGTGTTTCACTATAGTTGGTCCAAAAATGACTGTTGTTAGCCTATGAGCTCCTCAAAATGTACTTTGAGATTGCTGTGAAAGGCTTGTAAAATAGCTTCATTTCACAAATGGCTCACCGAGCGTTTAAAGCATGCTGTCACACAAAGTGGGGACATTCTGCAGCACTTTTATTTGGAAAGGTTAGCATCAAGAATCAGGCTTGACCGCTAAACTGCGGAAAACAAGAAATTCAGTAAGAAACCAAGAGAAAGAAGTTTAATGATGTGCCCTTTCATTCACCTGTATTGAAATGCAGTGTGAAGATCAAGTATTGTTTTGGGTCATGTAATCATTTGCTGTGTGCCAGTAGCTGATTAGTTTTTAAAGAAACCATGGAGTGTTCTAGAAGTAGTGTGTGAGCTGAAACAAAAACAGGCCCCATGATGCACATCACTATTGAAATAATAACTTGTTCATTTATCTACATCTATAATCATGTTCATTCTGCTTACATGTACAGTACGTTCACTACCGTTAAGAATTTTGGGGTAATATAATATACTATAATACAATATATTTGGGGTAATATATATATATATATATATATATATATATATATATGATTCAAAGCCTCTTATTCTCACCAAGGCTGCATATATTACATTAAAGATTCACTAAAACTGTAATATTGTGAAATATTATTACAATTTAAAATAACTTTTTTCTACCTGAATATATTTTCAAATGTAATGTATTCCTGTGATGGCAAAGCTGAACTTTCAGCATCATTATTTCAGTCTTCAGTGTCACATGATCCTTCAGAAATCATTCTAATATGCTGATTTCCTGCTCAAGAAACATTTTTTTTTATTATTATCAATGTTGAAACAGTTGTGCAGCTTAATATTTTTGTGCAAACCGTGATACACCTTTTTTCAGGATTCTTTGATGAGTAGAAAGTTCAAAAGAACAGCATTTATTTGAAATAGAATCTTTTGTAACATTATTAATGTCTTTACTTTCACTTTTGATTCATTTAATGCACACTTGCTGAATAAAAGTATTAATTTCGGTCCTGTATAAAATGAAATATTTGTATATAGTGCATATAATTAGTGTGTATATAAATATTTGTGTGAAATATTTCACCTCAAACACAACATGCAGACAAGATCTTAACTGAAACAAATATTTTTTTTCTTATTCATTATCTATAATATTGTTCAAAAACTATAAAAACACTGAATTCTTAAAATGAAAAACATATTTAAAATAAATCAAATGAGCCAAATACAATAATGTAAAATGAAAGCCAAGTTCATTGTTTTCAGCGTACAGTATCTCACTCTGGCCGGCAGGACGCTATCATTTGCTTAATGGGTACTGCACTCTCTACCAATCAAATGCTGCCTAACAGAGCAACCCCACACCATGGCAACAGCGGCAACGGTGGCCGTGGTAACAACAGGGAAGAGCTGTCGTCCTCAGTGCCAAAAAAAAAAAAAAAAGGGGAGCATGCTCAATAAAGATAATTACGCCTTTTTAAAGTGCTGGTTGCAATCCTTCAGCATAATGTGCTAATTGCTCAGAGATGTAAGGAAAAAAGCAGGATACAACATCACTTAAGGGGAAAAAAAAAGAATGGGGGTTTGATTGTGTGTGTGTGTGTGTGTGTTGGGGGGGGTTCGAGGCAGATGCGGAGTATGAAATTATCCGTGGGCGCTCGCACACACAGCTTAGCCGCGACACGGACAGGATACAGGACGACCTCCCACACTTCTATCGGAAGATGACAAGAGCCTGTCTGCTCTGAAACGAGCCACCTCCCCACCCCACCTCAACTCCGCATACTGAAAAGGTTACGACTGTCAGTCAAACGCAACTCTTTCTCTGTGTCTCTCACCCGCTCACTCTCTCTCTCGCAGCCACGCACGTTTACTTAGGACAGGACAATAGGAGAAAACATGCCTTTGCAGCAACAAATGTCAACTGGAAACATTGAGGAATAGTTAAGGCAGCTAGTGAGAAGGGGTGCGACCTACAGATAATCTGTCACGCTTAAATCCACGTTTTAAAAATATCCTACAGGTATCTTGTAGCGAGAACCAGACAAAAGAGCAGATTCAGACAGCGTCTGTCTCGTCCTAGTCTGAGGCGTGCAAACACGCCCTTAGAAGCAGCCCAAAACCTGGCAACAGAAAGCTTTTTTTAGAGCACATTTTTCATTTTCTTGACACACACACAGCGTAAAGTTGTTTTCCCCTTTGCCGGTGTTTGTAGAATTCGATTGGCTGAAACGTTGCTAGCCAAAATTTCTCCTCACTCCGGCAACAGCCGAGCACCAGTCGCCCCACGTCCTGTAAAGGGGGGCTTCAGCGCCTGATTGGCTCCTTTATCGTGCCCACCTTCCCTTCTCGCTCCACCAGCCAGTGTGCTAATTTATTCTGAGTGTCACACTCCAGTCTGAGCTGTGTGTCTTACTCCGCCGCTCTGCTTTGGCATGTTCCTCGCTAACAGCAGGGGAAGGTGGGAAAGGTGTGTGTGTGTGTGAGTCTGAGTACGGCAGTTGAGTGAAGTACTTTAGAGTCTGTTTAGGAGGGGGCATGTGAGAGAGTGTGTGATTGTCTGGCAAACAGAAGTGTATTTTGTGGGAGGGGTGTCTGAGTGCTGCCTGAGTGTGTGATTGTGTGTTTGTTTGTTAGAGTTCACAGAGGACAGCGGATGAATGAACGTAGATGCTTTGCAGATTTATTCACAAATAACAACGCCGGATTTATTCACAGTCAGAAGCTCATATGTGACGTGACAGCAGGAGCATGATCATGCCCTTTCGTACTCAATGACACATGGTTGAATATATATATATATATATATATATATATATATATGGGTCAATGACGTGATGGGTCATTTTTTTTGTCCAAAGGGATTTAATTATATTTTGCTACATATATATTTTAAAGATTTTGAAGTGTCAAAATGTCATTTGGTTTGACCGTCCAAAGGCCAATACAGCCATTTCATTTGTGATTAAAATATCTTAAAATGTAATAAATGTATATATTTTTTATTCTGGCATTTTATAACATCATATATCAATATAGTGCAAAATGGTATTAAAATTATGTAAGAATGTCCCAAAAAATGAATTTCATTGATGTCATTCGGAGTAACCAATGTAAAGGGACCATTTTGGATCAAGTCATGCGGTCAATATCATGTGACAGGATGTGACATCATTCAGACACCTGCAAAGGACCACATGGTCATGAAGCAAAGTAACTAAGTCTCTCTTAACTATTTGAAAAATTCATGTTTTCACTTTCTCATACGCATGTCCCGAAACATCAGGTCATTTGGTACAACCGCTATAAAACATGGAAAATGTTGTAATATTTTAAAAACTTGTACTAAATATAAAATGTTTGATTGTCCTTTTGCTAGCTCGCTAACTAGCTAGATATCAGCCTGTTAGCATTGTTTGAAAATATCATCATTTGGTATAACCAAAAGTGTCATTGGGTAAAACTAAAATTTTGGTTAAACCAAATTACTTTTTTGGTGACAAATTTTGTCCATCTTGTAAAAAATGACAAAAGCAGTGTTAATTGATCATAAAAACCACATAATCTCATTGTTAACACTTAATAAAACTTTTCAAGTTCAAAATTAATTATTTCTCCATTAAATTCAGGGTGATTGGGACACTTTTTGCCATTGAGATGACTGGGAAAAAGTGTCCCAATAAACCTGATTTATATATATGATTTGTTCAATGCGTTGAACAAATACTTTGTTCAATTTCACTTTATTGCTAGGGAAAATTGTGAATTATTTGAAAAAGGTGCAAAGATGGAAATATTTTTGGCCAAAACTGTATTTTTTCATCCCAAATACACTACAGTTCAAAAGTTTAGGGTCAGTAAGTTTTTACAGAAATTAATACATTTATTCAGCAAGGACATGTTAAATAGATCAAAAGTGACAGTAAAGACATTTATAATGTTACAAAAGAATTATATTTCAAATAAATTCTGTTCTTTTGAACTTTCTATTCATCAAAGAATCCTTTAAAAAAGGTATCAGAGTTTCCACAAAAATATGAAGCAGTACTGTTTTAAACATTTATAAGAAGAATCTTAAAGATCTCAAACTAAATATATAATGATGCATGACCGTCATTAATGAATGTCTCAGAAACTCACCAAAAAATAGACAAATACAGCACTGGTATGGTGCCGAGCGACCGACAGCCCTGCCCCAAATGAATGGACAAACAACTCGTTTACTGTTATTCTTTGGCATTACGGAGGATTGAACAAGATCTTAGAGGTTAATTCTGAATAAGCTCTGACCTTGTGCTTCCTGTTGGGAGGCACTAGTGCAGGTGTCTTACGGCAGAACATCAATAGTGAGCACCTGTGGGGTCATTTGAATAATCTGCTTAGCGAGATGTGAGAATGTTGCAGGAGCTCGCTGAGCTTGCATAATTTCCCTGCTGTCTCCTCAACTGAAGATGCATGTCAACAACTGAGCTGAGAGACACTTTCAAACTAGAGTTCAGAAAAAGTACACAAAGAAAAAAAAATATTCTGCAAGCTTCAACGTGTTGATGGAATTAGGAGAAAAGAAGAGGAGGGGGGTGATCATGGGTAATTTTAGGACACAAATCACAATCCGTCACAGACATGTAACATATCCCTGAGGAATCTTTATAGATAGCTCAGTTGTTTCATCTACTGTATCTCAAATATTTCTCTTAAAATTCAGAGTAGAAATAAATAGAAACAAATCAGACATACAGTAAGACTACTTTAGCTCAGATCATTTGATCTTGGAAGAATTTGCAGAGAAATGTTTGAGTTCATTTTGACATGTGATTTTTCTTTGCATACTTTGGCATCTTGGGAAATCTGAACACAGTTTGAGACAATGGAACTCAAAAAGAGACACATATGACATTACTAGGGTTTTAAGCAAATAAGTCAATTTGTTTTCTATTAATCTCATCACCTTTTTTTTTAGGAGAAACAACTGAGATATTAAAGAGATCTCTCTCTTTTTTTTTTTTTTTTTTTTTTTTTTCCCCTATGGGATAAGTTGCAATTACAAACAACTCCACAAAGTCAGCTGTTGGGTCTCTAGAGAAAAAAAGAATGTTTTGTTACTAGTTTTCTTTAAAGTTTATTTAAAGTGTGTTACCTTATTTCCCCCATTGTCCTACTTACTAACAACATGTACAAAAATGAAATGAGAGATATTACAAAACAGGAGATTAAAGGGATAGTTCACCCAGAAATGAGTCAATGGCGTCCCATTAACTGTTTGGTTACCCATATTCTTCAAAATACCTTCTTGGTTGAACTATCCCTTTAAATAATGTATAAATCACTCATTTTATTTTTTTTAAAAATTAACACTGTCCAACATCGACATTAGCAGATAAAGTTTCAGACATAGGCAGCATCTCTTTTGCTCATTGTTTTCTCATTGAGAGCTTTAAGCTTGGGATGAATTTGAGGGGAAGAACAGTGAAAAACAACCAAAAAGTCATGTGAGAACAGGAAGCAGTGCCTCCATTGAACTATGAGTGCCCTGCCATGTGGTAATTATAGAGTAAACAACTCATCCACTCAAATATTACAAATATCAAAACTTGAAATTACTTTAAAAACATAATGATCTGTGAATGATGCGGCTTTTAGTGAGCACTCAGCTTGGTGAAAATGAAGGTGCATCTGCGTGCCTGCAACCGTGACACCTGCAGTGTTTAATGAAGGTCTGTTGACTAATGATCCAAAAATATTAATAATAACAGCTGAACAGCAATTAGTAGAAACCTAGAAAATCAAGAAACAGGCTTTTTTATTATATTATAGCAGTTACTGGTTATTAGGGGTTCAAGTGTGTAGCACTGAAACCCTATTGTAATTGTTAGAATTTCCAAGGATCAGCATTCTCCGCTAAAAGTGATTGGCAGACCAAACCGTAAGTCGTGGAAACTTGAAACTTGAAACTTTGAGGAATGGTAATACCCAACTCGTCTACAACGTCAGCAAGGCTCGCCCCGATCGGCCTGATGGTGGCGCTACAGCGATCAAAAGTACGTAATGGCTCATGACTCCTAAACTTTTTGTTGCAGGCTCAAGTGTCTTATATCGTTGGAATCATTGTCTCAAGACGAACAAAACCAACATCTCGGATTCGGGAATTTTGGATTTTTTGAAAAAACTACTTTTGCGAACTAGTCCTACGTTTTTCACCTGATCAGAACCAAATCAGTGCAGAAAGATTATCTGGAGTCTGTTTGTCAATAATTATCAAAAAAGGTTGAAAGTTCGATTCACGTCCATGACGGGACGGCAAAATGTTCGAAGTGAGCGTGGCTAAAATGGCTATCCCTCTTGAACGGAATGAGATAATTTCACCAAACTCGGGACACATATGTAAAAGGATGCGGTGACTGGCCACTTGATGGCGCTATAAAATGAAAAAAAAAAAAAAAAAAAAAAAAAAAACGGCTATAGCTATGCAACAGTCAATTGTCTGGCATACGGTGACTGTCTACGAGGACATTCGCGCAAGTCGAAAAACAGGGCCGCGGTCGGCCAATGAAGTTCGAGTGGCTGTCAGACAATGTTAACGGAGGCCAATCGGAACGAAACCTGCTGGGCCTGTTTGACTTCGGCCCTAGAGGCCTGTGAGAAATTCAAAAGAAATCGGCCACTGGGGGGCGCTTTCGCGTTTTCACGTGCATAAAGCATTGATTTTTTGCACACGCCCACGACATTCATACTGTATGGTAGAACTCCACATTCTGAGCAACTTTGCCTCTAGGAATGCCGCTGTCAACTGAATCATTTGTTAAACATTGGAGATTATTTCAAATTATTAGAAAGTTTTTGGCTCAACCTCGATAACTGTTAAAAAGCTTTAAAACATATGTTTCCTTAGTAAATTGCCTATTTAAATTGCTGTAAATGGTCTTTTTCATCAATGATCTATATGGTTACAAGCTTGCTAAATAAAACATATACCTTTTTTACACATGTGCTTGAAGGCCTTAAAGCACTTGAAACTGTTAATTGCTGCCTGCAGCTAACTTTTTTTTTTTTCTTTCTTTTTTCTTCTTTTAAGCTATTATTTATGAAAATGCTTTAAAAATGCATAGGATGAGACAATGATGTGCTTTTAATAAATAGTATGTTAATATAAACATCGTTGATAGTGGTAAATGGTGTCCCGTATGCCTTCAACGTGGAAATGTTGTAAGCATCACAATGAATGGGATTTTTTTTTCTCTCTTTAATATATTAAACAATGATGCATTAAAATTGGTCAAAAGTGACAGTAAAATCATTTATAATGTTACAAAAGATTTGTATTTCAAATAAATGCTGTACTTTTGAATTCATCAAAAATTATTAAAATATGGTTTCTACAAAATATTAAGCACATTTTTTTCAGCATTGATAATAATAAAATTTGTTTCTTGAGCACCTCATCAGAATGATTTCTGAAGAATCATGTGACACTGACGACTAGATTAATGGTTGTTGAAAATTCGGCTTTGACATCGCATCAATTTGATTTGAAAATATATTAAAATTGAGAAAGCATTTCCTGATGATCCACAAAACACAAAACTCGATTGCCCAACCACCTCTCTCTCCTAATCAAACTTACACCATTCAAACATGTTCATAACATAACAACAAGTTTATATCACCTATATGTGTGTTTTTGGATCAAATTTCAATTGACTATTTTCAATTGGCATGGAGTGTACACAGATTCGAGTAGTTTTCCATCAGGAACAATGCATATGAAGTGACCCTCTCCCTAGCACAGTGTTGGCAGCCTCTGTCTTCAGGCTGTTAATTGCACTTGGCATGTACATGATAGGAAGTCAGACTAACTACCTCTGTGTTGTGTATGAGTCTGGCTCACCCAAACACAGTGTTCAGTAAAGCGAAATCTGATCCGTGTGGCCACACACTTTGTCACTAGCTTTTTATGAGCTACTTTATATACTATAGTACAGTACGTAAATCAGCTTAAATGAAGTAAACACCCTTATTTACATACTAGCCTTCTTTTCTAATAAGAGAAATCTGAACCCACCTTTGAAAATTTCTTATTTGGAGGCTGAAGGGAATTTTAGCTGCTGAAGGCATGTTTGGGTCATTGATTTAGCACATAAATCAGTCTACAGTCACCCTGCAACAATTACAGTGACAGAGATTAAATGAGCCAATCAGGAAGCGCCAATGTCTTTGTTCACCTCACGTTATCTTCAGGGCCGTCATCAGCCATAGAAACACAAAGCCTTTCTGTGATGGATGAATGTGCTACTTTTGCTCGCAATAAAAAAAGAGCAAAAATACACATGCAAGATTTCAGACGTTATTTCATCAGCCAATCGTAAAGGCAATATGGTCGCGCTAAACAAAAGCCTGGCGATGCTCCAGCTGCACATAACAACAGTGGTTTCTGTTCTTCCCTCTGCAGTTCTGCTGCTTGCAAAAAAAGCCACTAATTAAAATAAACCAAACACAATGAATGATGCTTAATGGCTCTAACTCAAAATAAATGCAGGGAGCTCGTCGCTGCCGCCATTGTAACAGGCTTAAATATCGAATTAATTATTGTTTGTTTGTGGTTAATCATGGAGGGGGACAAAAGCAATAACCTGCCATTGTTATGAGATAACATAAACAGGTTATTTCCGGGTCTACTGATAAAACAATGAGTGTATTAATTGCATCTTCTGATTGAAAATGACCCCGATAACCCTGCTGTGTGTAAATACGTTTCAAATAAAAGAGTTTTCGAAAAGGAACTCTTTTATTTCAAAAGGGTTTCATTTGAATTCTAACGAAGTAAAATGGTAATTTGCATAGACGCATTTTTCTTCCCTGCAGGAGGTCTGGAGCAGGAGAACCCCACATAACTCACACTATGATACCTTTGACCTCAGTCCACTAATTTAAATGATATTACATGTCAATCATGTCTATTTATGGAGCTACTTGTTCCTATTCCAAATTATATATTTTCATTGAACTGTCAAGGCATCATTTAGCAACGTTAATATTTAACTCAGATACCTCAAATTAATTTTCTCACTGCGATTTAACCTAGGAGATGAGCTAACCTCAACTTCAATAATTAATGACAATGGATTAAATACCTATAGTGTAATTAATGAAAGGGGTAATTATTTATGTTATGGTTCATTAGTCAACTTCCTGCAATGTCATTGCTTTGCTTACTCTTATTTCCTCTGAAGTTTTCCGCGTATAGCTGTTAAACGGGCCCTTATTTTGATTTCGTGATTAAATGAATTCGCTGTAACTCGGTTCTGTTGATCTCAGGAGTGGTGATTGTGTCATATTCTGCTCCATTACAATCCCAAACATTCTCAACACAACGGCAGAGACCCAATCAAATTTGACAGAGTTATTGAGAATATGGAAATAACTCCTCACTAATGAGCAGATGTGAGCTTGGCAGCAGGAACGCTCGCTCTTTCTTTTCCTCTTCCCCTTTCTCCTCTACTTCCAACCTCCTTTCTGTCTCCAGTTCTCTCTCACTTTCTCCCTCTATCGAGTCATTGAATTTCAGAAGACCCCAGAATGACTTCAAATGATTTCCTGTGACTTGCTATCGATCTGTTTTGAATCCAAGCACAGTGAGAGGTGAGAGTGTGCGCTTCTTTCCTGTGCTGGTCCATAGTCTGACATCGGTATTGTGTACGTGTATATAATACAATAATAATATAATATAATATAATATAATAATCATTAGATAATGCACTATGAAATAAAATTAATATTCAACAATAGAATATTTATAAATTAGTACACTAGATTAAAACCTAGATTAATAAATGCTGTAAAAAATTGTTCATGATATCGAATGTATTAACTAATGTTAACAAATTGAATAATAATATAACACAACATCTACTCCTTTTGTTACTATTTTCTACATTTTAGAATACTATAAAAGTCATCAAAACTTTGTGAAACACAAACTGAAGTATGACACTGTCATTTTAGTAAAGCTGATATAAAATAGTTTTTGAAAATATTTTGAATTAGAATTTATTATTTATATTTCCTGTTTTGACTTTAATTTTAGTTGAAGTTTTCATTGTTGAGTAATTTTGTTGAGTTTTTTCGTCAATTATATATAGACATATGTAATAAAATAAATAAATAAAAATATATAGTTAAGAAAAATGATAAATGTTTCCTCAGGCAACTATAGCAGAAATAAAATTTTTACACTGGAAAAAAAAATTGTTGGATTAACTTAAAAAAGTAAGTAACCTGGCTGCCTTACAATTTTGAGTTTATTGAAATTAAAAATTTGAGTTAATACAATGAAGGAGATTTGTTTAATCAACAGAAAAGTTGTTTTAACAAATATATATATATATATATATATATATACATATATATATATATACACACACACACACACAGAGTATATATTTGTTTCAACTAACGAAAACCTTTTGTTTCAAGTATCGTCAAGTATTAAGTATATAACCAAAAATGTTAAAACAAAACTTATATTTGAGCTTCTTAAAAATAGCCACCTTGTTTTACATAAGCACAATACAGGTTTACAACACTAATTGTAACATTTAAGTATAAACCTAAGAACACAAGAAACATAAATTCAGTCAAATCCGTCTGTCTATATGTTTGTTTATGAATTAGGCCTTGCAAGTTGGGTTGTAGTTTCTAAAGTTCTTGGCTTGTCAAGTTTTACTGTATGACTTTAACTGTAGGAGGCTGCATGGTGCAAACACCCTCCAAAGAAAAAAGCACATTAGACTCACATGCCCAGTTATATTACAGCTGAACAGCGAGCGAACGGTATCACCATAGTGGTGGCTAATGTACAGCAGGACAGGGTGTGCCACGTGAGGATGCCAGTGGGGTGAAATCTCTGTTTGCCCCCTCTGTGTGATGGATGGGATTTGCCCTGCTCCATCTGGGCACGGACGGGCCACATCCATCATGTCCCCAACCGAGAGGGAGAATATGATATTGCGGCCCTTAACACACGTCTCAACAATATGGCATCTTTACCCTCTCACCCCACTGCTATACAATGCTTCCCATGTTTCCCAATTAACTCTATAATAACCAACTGCTGCCTACAGAGGTTCAGTCCTGTGACACTGTAGTTATTAAGTCTTTAGGTACTTTCCCTTAGTGTCACTGTTTAACCAACTGACCCGGAAAGGACTGTATTGCCAACTATGACCCTACAGCACTGCCACACATGCATTGGTTCGCTCCAAAGGGAAGAATTACTTAATCATTTACTCACTCTCATGATGTTTTTTCTTGTGTGGAAAAGAAAATAAGATGTTTTGTTGAAAGTTCATGCTGCTCTTTGTCATATAATAAGTGAATGGTGACCAAGGGCTGCAAAAATAACAAAAACACACCTTTAAGTGCCCCTATATGCTTTTTTGAATATTACCTTTAATGTAGTGTGTAATATAGCTGTTTGTGAATGTAAAAGGTCTGCAAAGTTTTAAAGATCAAAGTGCACGACAAATAAAGTTATTGTCTACGAAAAGAAAGAATCGATTCTGAACTACTGAAACAAGTCATCAGTAATTATAGTCTTCCTGTTACATGTAACAAATTTACATATTGCCAGCCTATGGTCTTCATTGGCTGCCCATGAACAATGTCTACTTTGCCCTGCCCTCAAACACTGTAGTTGTACCTGACCCCTGGAAGAGTTTGTTTTGTGTTCAACTTCAAAAAGATGAGGACTCGTGCTGAAATTGATACGGAAAAACTGACGGCATTGTTCCTGTTCATATCACTGCGCTGAGAAAGATCCTGAGCTGAAATTCAGGTATGGTAATAGGCTTTTCATTTCTGGCATGCGCTGTAAACGGTAGACCAATCACAACAGACTGGGCCATCTGACCAATCAGAGCAGAGGGGTTTAAAGAGACTGAATCTTCGAACGAACTGTTTTCAGACTCTGAGAAATGAGGTGATGTGTAATGTATATTATAAGGAATTTTTTATTTATTATTATTATTATTATTATTATTATTATTTTACCTTGGGTGCATGTAAATCTATTGTAGGAGACTTCCAAAACAAAAGTAGGAACCTTATAAATAGCATAATAGGGGGACTTTAAATGACTTATGGACTGGGCTACATTTAAGTGATCCAAATGACAGCTTAACATGTGAAAAAGACAAATTTAAATTCATCACTCTTAACTAGTTTTGTAATAACATTGTTATTAACAGTAATAACATTGTAATAAACAACTACATTTAAAATTATTTTGTGGTCATTTATTTTAGTTTTCGTAAACAATATATGTTAGTTTATCAGTAAATGAAAATGTTTTAATTTGGTTTTTAATAATAACTGTTTTTAATAATAACTGTAATAATTTGTTTAACATACAGTATATTCAAATATGGCATGTCACACCAGGTTTGACATCATATTAATGCCAAATTTAATTGATTGTTGTGTTTAGTTTAGGTTTTTCCCAATTATGTTATAGTTTTTTCAATAAATTAAAATGTTAATGAATATGTTTTAATTATGTTTTCAATAACAGTCTTATTTGTGTTGGCATATATTCAAATTTTCCCAGTTATGTTAGTTTTTCAGTAAATGAAAATGTGGTAATACTTTATTATGGGGAATAATCCTCACTTTTAACTAGTTGCTTATTAGCTTGCATATTGGCTGTTTATTAGTACTTATGAAGCACATATTAATGCCTTATTCTGCATGACCATATTCTACATCCCTCAATCCTACCCCATACCTAAAATTAAACGCTACAACAACTACCTTACTAACCTTACTAATAAGCAGTAAATCAAGAGTTTATTGAGACAAAAGTCATTGTTAATAGTGAATATGTGTTCCCCATATCAAAGTGTTACCGAAAATGTTATTGAATATTTTTTAAATTTAGCTTTCATTTGTGTTCACATATATTCAAATGTGGTGTCACACCAGGTTTGACGTCATTAACCCTTAAATGCATGAATGTTTCACCAATCATTCTTACATATTCGGGTCTTTAGCGATCTATCACGGATGGATCTCCACCTGTCGTGATAATATGAAATAGCCTTTACAGAAGAATAAAATAAAGCATATTTTGTTACCTTTTGGAGCTTGGAAGGGCTCATTTTGACCAGGTGTTTTATGCCATCATCACTGTCCTCGTCAGAGCTCATTTCCCAGTACATTCAGCAAATGATAGTTTGAGAATATGTTTGAGATTGCGAATATGAGCCCATTCGCGATCTTAAACATATTCTCAAAACTATCATTTTCAAGATCTTCAAAATTTATATTTTGATCGCTGATAGCTTCACCAGATCCTCCATCAAGTGACAGTGACACTCATATTCGACTGCATTCAGTACTTGAGTCATTTCATGTTTTGCCTATTCTTTCATTTTCTGCCTGAATGAAACGCCACTTCATCATTGTGTATCAGACATTGCCACCTTGTGGAATAAAGGTGAATTGTGCTTATTCCATCATTAAAGATTCAATTATTGTTGTGCAGAATAAAAATATACGTACACTGATACACACCTCGGGTCGTTAGGGACCCTATACAATTTTTACAAAAAAAATGAATAGGAAAATAGGCATTCTTTTATAATTTTATGATTTTTGTTCTTGTTATATTCTTAATAATGACTTGATTGAGGAATACTAAGAAAGTTGATGTCTAACTTTAAAAAATGAATGAGGAGGAGGGTGAATGACGTCCTGGGTCGATAAAGACCCGAGGTATGCATTTAAGTGTTAATCGTTCATGATCATGTCAAAGTTGAATATGCATATTTTACTTTACACAAATGATCACTAAACTGATAATGACTTCTGTCTGGTTCTCACATTTAGCCATCATATAACTTCATAAAACTTGGACTCTTGTTATGGTGACATTTTTGTTTTTTCACAGCACCTGGTCACCATTCACTTCCACTATATGGAAGAGCAGCGTGCCTAACATCAACTTTTATGGTTGACTGATGAAAGAAAGTCTTACTTGTTTGGTCTGAAATGAGAGTGAGTAAATGAAATTTTTGGGTTCCCTATTCCTTTAATGCTTTTAATAGTAGATGAAGTAAATGGGTGCATTTTTAGTGCATTTAAGTTTCTTTCAATTGCCATTTCGCCAGGTGTCTAACCGACAGACTGTGACTCAATGCTGTCGTTTCTTCATCATATTGGTCTTAATAAAAAATAATTATCTACTAGTATAAGAGCATTTTAAGCAGCAGAACGTCTCACTACATTTCTCGAGATATAAATATCCCACATCCTGAGCGTGTAATGTGTTTGTGTGCATGCCGAAATAAGGGTGGCATAATTGTGAGGACATTGAAAGCTCTAATAGCTCAGCCCTCATAAGAAGTAATAACCAAACACACATTGACTATATTAGCCATCTTCATTTAGGAGCCTCACTAACAAGCTTTTGCAACATTGTGCTAATGAATCTCTCCTCCAGTGTGAAGGGTCTTTATGTTTAAATGCATGGGGAAAAAAATATTATTTTTCTGGCAAGTCCATTTGCCTAATTTTTCAATGTAGAGATCTCTTTTAAAAGCCTAGAGACACAAACAGGAGACCTGAAGAAAATAATTTTCCAATTAACGATGGCAGTTGAATACTAGGAAAACAAGCTCTCATTTTGGGAATTAAAAGCTGTGGTGAGTCAAATGAGAGATAGAAAGGAGTGATAGAGAGAGAAAGAGAGAGTTGATGTGTGAACATATGTTCTGCTGTCATTAGCTTTTCCATTATCGCTTATGAGAGCCGCAGCTGATTCTGTTGTTTATAGGCAAATGTCACTCTAAATGATGATTTCAAAGAGACACATGTTAAAAAAATCTCTGAAAATAGAGGACAAGTTGCATTACAGATGCCAATTTGCTAAGAGACCTTTTCAGTTATAAAAATCTAACATTCGCTTTATATTTCCAAGGACAAATGTGCTGTTTGAAATATTTCTTTTCAAATGAAAAGAAGATATACTGTAGTTTGTCACACATTTCTGAAAAAGCAAGAAATATCAGGAAAAATAAAGACATTGTGACAGAACAGAATAGGACGCTGGCTGTTGGCTATAAAAGACCTTTGGGGTTTAGCGGCTGACACTTGACTGTCAGTACCAGAAACTTCCAGCATTCAAAAGACAGATATGACATATATATACATTATATATGCATCGTGGGACCACCAACCATCAACTATAAAGCTAGTCTGACTTAATGCCCTTTAAATGGAGTGGAAAAAAAAGCAGGGAAAAAAACATGTAACAAACCTAACCTGACATCACAGTCACTGTCTCAGTGCAAGAGACAGTATATTCAGAGCTGATGAATTAAAACTGAGGGCTTGTCAATGTGTCATATGCATTGTAGACGCAAAGCAAGGGTTACACATAACTTACACAATTGTGTGCAATCCAACACAATGAATTTTCTATGCTGGTGGTATTGTGCAAATATGATTTCTTGATACACACACACACACACACACACACACACACACACTTTCCTTAAACATAGGCAGCTTTATAAAATATTGTGTGATGTTACAAAGACAATATGTTGTTTCTAAAATTAAATATTGGCCTTTATATTTTCAAACAAAACAAATTGTTAAGTTGACTGTGTAACTGAAATGATTAATTAACAACACTTTCCTCCTTTCAATTAAAGACTGATGCTGTCAACAACAATAAAACTAACTGCAATTAATCTCATGATTTTAAACCAGTCTTATATTCAACATATAAGTTACACTTTATTTTACTGTATGTGCACTTTCAATGTACTTACATTGTACTTACTGACATAAATACTGAGTAATGTAACGTAACAACATGGTTTAAGGTTAGGCAAGGTTGCCTAATAATAAAGTGCCTAGTTATTACCCAGTAAGTGTCATTAATACAAAGTTCTGTCATGAAACTCTAGATGGCGCAGGCTAATAGGTCCTTTAACTCAAACTGCTCGTAATCAAATCGTTATCAAAATACTTTGGTATCATTGCCTTAGCGGTGCAGAGCGCTTCAGAAACCCTCCCCCTTCCCCAGCTCCACCTGTATAGATCTGCTACGGGTAAATTCATGTACGCTATATTGTACAGCAGCAGCATGACTTACTTGCTCAACAATAAAAGCAGCAGCAGTGTAGCAGATCTATTCCGCCAAGACCAAATATTCAACATTGTCATACCCATTACCATGCCAAACACTCCGAGAGTTGTCATGACAGAACTGTGTTGAAAGAAAGAAAGAAAGAAAGAAAGAAAGAAAGAAAGAAAGAAAGAAAGAAAGAAAGAAAGATTTTTGATGCCAGTGAATCATTCCTTAAACTTAAAGACACCTAAATAAAAATATTGTGTGATGTTACTAAGACATAATGTTTCCAAAATTAAAAACTGGCCGTTATATTTTCAAACAAAGCAAAATATTAAGTTGACAGTGTGACTGAAATTAGCATGTATTAACAATATTTTTAATGATTTTTGCCCTCCTTTTCATTAAAAACTAGTGCTGTCAACAGAAATAAGAATAACAGCAATTAATCTCATGATTTCGAACCAGTCTTTAGAAAGCAGAAATAAATAATAACAGAAATACTACAACTAAAAAAGAAACATCACCAAATTTGGTGAATTTAAAAAGTTTAAAAACATCATTACGCTAAACTTATTTCATTAATATCTTAAGTGTATGTTACTTTGACAGCCCTAAAAAAATATTTTGTAAAATAAATACATAAATAAAATTATTGTTTTCGTGACTAACTTTAAATAATGAATTATTTTTGCAGACACCCTAGTACCCATGTGTGGCCTGCTGCAGACCCAGCTTGAAAACCCCCGGCCTAGGGAATATAAGAGCTTATTTTGTTGAGAGCTTCTAAACAGTTAAAGGCCAATAACTTGAAGTGGCACGTCTGTTGAAAACAATAGTGAATTGTAAAATCACTGCCTCCTAGTGACATCTTATAAAATTTTTTGGGTGAAGAACAGAGAAGGAAAGGTTGCTTCGCTGGCTATGGCTGTGCACATTTCTGCCTGACCTCTCACTGGCCATCTGTGAAACTCCTGACAATGTGAGCCACTGGAACGCCGCATGGCAGTGTTGGGACACGGAAGCAGCTGGATACAGTGTGGAGCTGCCAAACCCACATTGCCCCTCCAAAAATCACTTGCAGTCTCCTTCTCATCCTCTCTCTTCTCAAAATCGCTCCTTCATTCACTCTGAAAAAAGATGCAATCTCTTTTCAAATGGGCATGTGCTGTGTTCTACTTTCGCATTCAACTTTCGCAGCCCTTTGCTCTCTCTCTGGGTGTCTTGGCTCACGAACACCCCAGGACCTCCCCCTACGCGCCCCCCCCACAGTCGTTCTTGGTTTCTGAGAGACGTGTTGGCAAGCAGTAGGTAAATGGCCAAATAAATGACTTGGCTGGGGGAGCGGGCACGGAGGGAGACCATGGCACGCCGAGCCCTCTTCCTCTCCAGAGGCAAATCAGTAGCAGGTAAACAAGTTTGGAAGAAGCGGAAGCGTGTACGGTTTGGCCCGGACTCCTGGGGGATTTTTTTTAGAGGGGCTGGTGAATATATTCACCCTCTGAGTTGTGGGTCTATCTGCAAATGCGCAGAGAGCAGCACGACCACCTGGCAAATCAGCCCTCGCTCTTAACAAACTCACCATGAATGCGCAGCCTCAAACTAAATACCAATTTAAACTTCCACACATGCCTATTACACACTGCGAGTTTTAATCTCCTTTGATTAGAAAGGTGTACCTTTGATCTTGAGGGATGGAATGAATTTTCATTTCATCTTCATGTTTGGACTGACTGCTGTGTGATCTAAGAAAGTTGAAGGATGTGGTTGTGAGCTAATTAGACGTGACTTGATTTGAATGCATCGAACACTTTGCGGATTTAAAGAAATGTAAACACTACAGCAATTAGTAATTGTTATTAATAGTGTAACGACATCAATAAACTACAAACATGTAAGCTGCTGATTAGAGGAATATATGCAGTATTTAAAAGTGCAGTTAGATATTTTCTAAGGAAAATATAAGCATTGCTTGTCACAAAGGGTATTATGGTTAGTTGGCATTGCTAGGTTGGTCTGGATAGTTGTTAGGTGGATGTGTACAGTCAAATCAAAAGAGTCCAAAATTCCTTCACTTCACTTTCACATGGCAACATTTTAAAATGGAACAAAGTTTTTTTAAATAAAGGTCATGTGTAAGTAAACTGTCCTTTTCGTAGGTCAAAATGTAAATCATTTATTAATTTTTAAAATTAAATCGCATTAAAATTCTGACCAATAAGTATAAGCTGCCAAGCCCATAATTTTTTCATGTTATGTTTGTTATTTACATTTTTATGATGACAAATAAGGTAGTTTTGTTATTTTGATTGTAATTTTATATTTTCTGTTTTCACTTTAATTTTAGTTAAGTTTTAGTACAGTAAATTAGTTGTTTTTGTCATTTTTGTTTAGTTTTTTTTTTTTTTTTTTTAAATATGTCTATATAGTTTTCATTAATTTTATTTATTAGTTTTGATTTTAGTTTTAGTTATTTTAGTAATGAGAAAAGTTGCTAGCTCAAATAAACTGTTTTTTAAAATATTTTATATCAGTTAATGTTTATTTTGTTTAAATTTTTTATGATTTTACTTTTAGTTAATGATAATAACCCTGCTTTTAACACAGAGCATGCAAAATTAAATATCCAATATCATATCCATATACATCCCATATATATATATATATATATATATATATATATATACATAGATAGATAGATAGATAGATATAGATATGTATGCTTAGCACTGGCATAAAAAAAAGAGTGTCTATTTACACTAAGTGCAAATAGTGTCCCTTGTTGGTAAATGCTATTTACACTAGCTCCGCCCACCAATGTCTGGTTGGGCCACTCAAGTTTTAAAAAAGATGCACAGAATATAACATCTTCAGTGACGCAGCAGCAGCAGCAGCAAGGCTCACAGACTTGGCCTTTAACACGACTGATGTGGGTTCGAATCCGCCTTTTGCCGAGCTCGCATTTATTTTCGATAAAAATGAAAATAATGTTCTAAAAGTGGAAATAAACTGCGAACTAGTGTTTATTAATATTAAAAGTGTTTACTGGGTAGGGTCAGGAGAAGGTGTGGGTTTTTATTCTTCCAATAAGGCAACATCAATTTGATAATTTTAATAATATAATCATTTACACTCTATGATATTATTGCATCCTGGTAATGTACAAAGATACTGAGGTACAAATAGTATCCGCCAATATAAAATATAGATAGCATAATTACTATTTTTTCTTATTGCAAAAAACTGGTACTTTTACATGGCGTAAATAGAATCTATTGCTTTTCACCTAGTGTAAATAGCATATTGCTAAGAAAATTCTGCTATTGTCACTGACTGTAAATAGAATATATTGCTATTTGCACTTAGTGTTTGCACTTAAGTATTTTCATTGGAAAATGTGCATTTTAATTATAAATTTCAATTACTTGTTGACCCACGAACATTGCCTCCTAAAATCCACGGTTCTGGAGTCCGCTGGGTTGGATTGCATACTTACCAAAAGCAAACCATTGCAGGATGTGTTTTCCATGTCCATTTATGCCTACATAAACTGAATTAAGGGAAAAAATTTAGCAGTTTCTAAGTCCAATGCTCCAACCGAACTATTTGTAAAAACGTCCTAAAATTCAAAATAATGTCATGGACAAAAGCTTGTCTAGCCACCTCTCAGCGCTATTACTGTTTTCAATTTAAACCATCTTAGAGGGGAAGCATGAACCCAAAAGAGGGATTTGCATCCCAGTGTGTGTGAGTGTGTGTGTGTGTGTAGCAGGTGTCATTAATGCCCTCCAGAGGCGATGGCAGACTGAAGTCTGGCTGATTGGGAGTCTCAGAGACAAAGAGCTCCAGGAGAGACGGGCCCCAGCCTGCAGTTATCCCCCCAGCGGGGAGCCACTATCTCTGGGTATGGGGCAGTCATTTAGCTTCCCTCCATCCATTCCTCCATCGGTCTCCGTACCGTTCCTCTCTAGCAGCAGGTTAGTGATGGATTTGATTCTCTGATTGGAAAGAGGGCAATTTTACCTCAGCAGTGCCCCACATTTGCATAATGATTTACATAAATCTCTGCATTTTACACCCCGTCTGACTCTTTCTGTGTCTCCGATTCATTCCTTCGATTTTGTATCATGCGTTCTCCTAAGACTCGTTTACCTTTGCTTCTTCCTCTATTTCTCGCGTTCATTATTTTTTGTGGTCTTCTCACTTTCACTCGTGTAACATCACCACACTTTCATGTTCCCGCCACCAGACAACACTCAAGAAACCTGACGTGAGGCACGGGGGAATTTTACACCGCAAGTAATCATCCAGAAATATCCAGCATAACATTCACTCCTAACTTCAAAAAAAAAAAAAAAATCCAGCACTTACATGCGACCGACGAGCATTTCTAATATATGCTAGGCAAACAGTCGAGGAATGTAAGCGTGAATTGTGCTTAAATGAGTACATAAGATTTAAAACTCTATTGGATGGCGGTGCCTCTCCACATCACTTTATATATCTTAGTGTTTTTTTTTTCTCCGTGTCTATCGCTCTCAGCTTTTTTCTTGTCGTCATTATCATGGGAAAACAGCAGAAGTGGCAATTTAAAAGAGAAAAACATCTCTCTACCTGACTGAACACACAGATGAGTTTTAGGACGTGGCTGCCTTGTGTACACACATGCCTCAGTAGGCACACTCTTTCAATTTCATATTCAAATCTTCTTTACATGGGAAAATATGTACCGCCTAATGAAGGCAGGGAGGATCTCGCATACGCACGTGCGTGAGAGCGTGCATTTGATTCATAGCCATGTTTCATTACATCTGACAGTGACATGAAGCCACAGCAACATCTATTTTCTCTCTCGTTCATTCTCTTACTCTTTTATAGGCTCATACGTATCAATGTGCAACAGAGCAAAAGGAACGAATGCTGTGTGAGTGAACGCAACACATGATGTGAAACACCTCTTACATCACTCCATACTCCAAGTTAGAACTCAACTGACCCCAAACTTTTGAACGGTAGTGTATATTTTATATATATTATCAACATTCTGTAAGAAGCAGGGATGCATGATATATTATCACATCAATCATCGGCTATTTTTAATAATCATTATACATTGATATTGGATAATTGTGCATACTCCTATTTTTTAATTTAGATTATCTTTGCAGTTACCTATCACTCACTTAAAGTTGATCTTTAAAAACACTACTAATTTAATATTTAAAATGAATATCAATTTTTTTTCATATTTTACAAGTTTATAATTAGATCAAAATAAAATATAATCATTTTAATATCTGCCATTATTGGCCATAACATGAAAATAATTATTGGCTTATATCGGTGCATTCCTAATAACATATAATATAATCTGTACATGTTGAAAAAGATATTATTTTAAGATTTTTTGGGCTTTGTGAACTTATAGGCCTATTACATATATGCTATTATATATTGCACATGGGTAGTATAATATAAAAATAATTAAAAGTAAAATCAATGCTTTGGCCATAACATTTCCAGGCTCCTTGAGCACCACGAAAAAAGAGCTGTTTTAAATTTGCACTTCATTTAAATTGATCATTATCACAGCTCTAAAATGATTTGATTGCCCACAAAACCCTGAAGCTATTACAACCAAATAACCAAATACAACACAATTGATTATCTAACGGCACCCAGTCTCATCACTATGGTGCATACTGGCTCTTCTAAAAACTGGACTGTGAATATATTGTAATGTTTCAACTTAAAGCCAGCATAAAACCAATAATGTAGTAAAAAAAAAAAAAAAAAAAAAAATTTAAGCCGTAAAGTTGAATATTGCAAGTCTGCTATAACTACGTTTGTCTGGTTACAGTAGGGTCATGTGATCATGCCTCGGATACAGCCAGAGCTCTACTCCCCCTTAGTTGGTGAAGCTGATTTAACAAGGAATGCTAGCCGGTTAAGCTAGTTAAGAAGCCTTATGGGAACACCAGCATCCTAAATACAACTTATGCTGTTTATTTCAACAGGGCTTGTGTTACCTACAGCTGTTTTAAACTTTTAAATCAATCGCCTTCATTGTATTAACTCAAATTTTAATTTCAATGAACTCAACATTTTAAGGCAACCGGGTAACTTTTTAAGTTAAACCAATAATTCTTTTTTACAGTATGAATGTAATGTTTTTGGACACTTTTGTTAACAACTGACCAACTGCAAAGACCCGCCCCCTTTAGTTACTGTTGCTATGTCCGAAAAGCCATGCCACTCTCATACCACACATCATGTTCTCACGCAGTGAAAAATACACAGCGGAGCAAAGAGGACACTGAAAACGCGTCAACAGACAAGACAGAGCAGGTTACTTTTGATATGAAACAAGGTCTCAAATTTCAAATTTTGTCATTTTTAAGGAAATTTAAACAATAAATACCATTTTTTAATGTGCCGTGACAGATCACCGTAGTGCCTCAGTTTAAGCGGCTTGTGAACCGATCATCTCTTCCTACTAGTTCATTTATAGCATAAAATAAACATGAATGAACATCATAAGGAATGTTTTTCAACCATGGAAAGATGTCAGTACACACCATTTTTCAAGTTCAAGTCCACCGAAGTTAATCTACTAACTCCCCTGACTGCTTTGTCGGACAAAATGGCGGATTCGGCATTATGATTGGTTAGATCGCCTGTCAGTCGCGAAGGGTCAATTGCATGTTATTTGCAATTAAAAACATATAGTTTAAATTTAAATTAAATGAGTAGGACTTAAGTACATCTTTATGTAATATCATATTTAATTCTATTATCTTTGAAATATGGTTAAAGTGTACTGACAAGCATTTATGGTCAATAGAATATACTTCAGTGTCATTTCTATCGAACTTGGTTTGTCGTTGATTTAAATACATTTGTAATTACACATTTGTAATGATGAAGTTAGTTTAGTACATTCAAAATATATTCACTTTAAATGTAATATCAAACAACACACTACAGTTAAAATTATAATCAAGCACTTTACATGTGCTTTAGTATCTTCAACACATAAAAATAAGTGTACTTCTTTCATTTGCATGACAAAATGTACTTTAAAATGTACTTTAAAGTGCAACTTTTAATTAGACATTATTACAAAGCGTACTGTTACAAAATACTCATTAAAGTGTGCTCTCTTTGAGTACACTTAAGTTTCATTTTATTTCATTAATATTATATTATCTACAAGTACAGTTTTTTTAAGTATACTTTTAAGATTTGAAGTACACTACAAGTGCATATGCAATACAATTAAGTCCACTTCTTTTTCGCAAGGGTACATGCATGCACACTGTTGCTATATAAACAATTTATCATTTGTCCCTATAACACCAAAAATACATACACTGATGTTATGTACACAAAATAAATAAATAAATAAAAATAAAATACATATTTACCATAAGGGTACACACAAACACAAGTCCCTGAACATTCAGAGACAGATTTTTTAGAAACTAAGCTCTACACAGAGCTGGCAGTCTCACGGGATTATAAAGACCAACATCCACCCCCAGCCTCTCTCTCACACACACACACACACACACACACACACACACAGATCTCTCTGAACTCCCCTGGGTGAAATCAGGCCGTAATAGGCCTCTCTCTAGCAGGCAGATGCATTATTTAAAACAGTAGATGAGACACAGAGTGAGGGATAGGGGGAGAAAGTGTTGTAACCCGGGTCAAATATGCACTTAAAGAGTTTGAGAGGGAGTGTTTGTAAATGCATTCACTCCCCCCATGGTGTACAGACCCTCCAGGTAGAGCGAAACGGCTCTCTGTGTTCACGCTGCGCCTCGAGGGATCCGGCGCTGGTGTTACTCACACTGCTGAGTCTTGTAGTACAGTATTTCTGTACATGAAGTAGAAAACGATGAAACACTTCTGACAAGAATCTGTGTGTATGCGCGTGTGAATATTTTCCCCATCGTCTCACATTCGAACACATATCCTCTGAAACATTTGCATGTTTACAACAGCCTAACATCTTCCTGTTCCTCAACAACAAAGGCAGAAAAACATCTTCCACCTCAGATATCTCTCTCAGACTGTGGCAGCGCTGGAAATCAAATCTTCACCTTTCTTCAGGTCCTTCTGAATCTACCGTCACACGCAGCAAACAGACCAAAGCGTCTAGAAACACGCTTTATGAAGCCCTCCAGTTGGGAACGGCAGCCAACTTCAAAAATACCATTCTAGTCTCTCCAAGAGAGACAGATGAAAACAAAAACGACATAAAAGGTTCCTCGCAGTTCCTTGCACAGATTAAAGGAGATGAATTCTTGGCTGCCCTTAATGCACGTTTAAGCCCAGGCATAGAAATAGATATTAATTAAGAGCGTGTCTGGAAGAAATAGGCCAGAAAAAGAGCAGGGCTTTGAAGCAAAGCTAATCTTCAAAAGGCTGTGATGTTATGATGTTGCATAAGGCCACTGAGGATATTTTGACATAATGGGAACAAAATAGGTGGTTGCTTTTCTTTGCCTGTTTATGTAAATAACACATTTTGTTCGTGGAATTACAATACGCTAGTTAAAAATCACATCAAAATACACACGTGCTGTGTGATCACACAGTGCGAGTGGTTGGCTCACCTGAAAGAAGGCTAGAATTAGAGGAAATAACTGTGGAAGCTTCGAAAACACTGTTTCTCTTGGGATGTGGGCACTAGACGTACACATTCACTCGACACATAATGAATTAATATGCAAATAAAGCAAAAACAGACTTATTCGCACAAACACACGCACTCTCTACCCACCACCAACACCGTTTGCCAAACAGTCCAATTTGTGAGATTTATCTGCATGTGCTGTGCAGATGGTGAGGCCAACGTGCAGATGCAACATGGATGACTTTTTCAAACAAACACACACGCACTATGATATTACCTAATTCTGGTCTTCACAGACTAATTTTACTGTCTATTAAAACATATACTTTATGTGTGGGTGCAATGGATACTGGATACTTAATGACTCCACAGACCCCTATGGTCAGTTACAAATCCCCAATATCAATCCTCAGTCTGACTTGTAATGCATCCTGGAATTAAACCACCAAGCAGATCTTGCCACCCATTGACTGCCATAGTATTTTTATTTCTACCATTGTAGTCAATGGGGGGTGAGATCTTCTTGGTTACAAACATTCTTCCAAATATCTTCCTTTGTGTACAGCAGAACAAAGAAATTTATACAGGTTTGGAACAACTTGATGATGACAATTTTCATTTTTGGGTGAACTATCCCTTTAAACATTCATCAACTCACACATCAGAAATGGTAAACGGAAGCTCAAGCATGTTTGCTTGACGTGCAAGAACCAATGAGGTTCATTCTCATGTTACGCAGCACGTTTGAGCTTCCGCATGAACCAATGAGGTTTGTTCTCACGCATCAAGAAAGTACAGTTGAGCTTATGTTTGCTGATTAAACTTTATACAGTAGGTGAAAAAAAAGCTTAAATTCAATCTGTTCATCATATAAAGCAATTAAGTGTCTTCAGAAAATTTTGACTAAACAGCTCAATTCATATGGATTAGTTTTACGATCTCTTTATGAACTTTTTGAAGTGTCAGAGTAGCTGTCAATGGAGAGTAGAGAAATCGCTCAGATTTTATTAAAAATATCTTCATTTGTGTTCTGAAGATGAAGGAAAGTCTTACGGGTTTGGAACAACATGAGGGTGAGTAAATGCTGACAGAATTTTCAATTTTGCGTGAACTAACCCTTGAACTGAACAGGGAGTATATACTGTATGCAGGAGATAACAAAGAAACTAAATATGATACAGCTGATAATAATAAGTAACCACTGAAACAAACAGGGACATGATCAGAAACCAAGGAAATGGAAACTAAACTGAACAGGGAAACAGGAACTAAGGGTAACAGAACAGCATATCAAAATATCAAAAGAATCCCTAAAACTAAACACAACTGTAACACTAACCTCATATTTATATATATATATATATATATATATATATATATATATATATCTTTATTTAAAAAAACTGTTTATAAATATTTCAAAACTTTTTGTCTGCCAAAGTTGTGGTGCAAAAAAAAATAAAATAAAATAAATAAATAAATAAATATATATATATAAAGTATATTTAAAATAAACTTTTAAAATAATAATAATGATACAAGTGTTTCAAGTTTTAAGTGACTTGTTTTTGAGGTTAAGTATATTATAATGTTAGTGTTAGATAACTGAGTTCTCATTGCTAACAGATTTACTTCCTCCCTGATTTCTCTCCACCCATGTGGCCTCTGCATGCAGGGATGATCTGTTTTTAATTTCTATTTCAAAAGAACAAAAAAAAAAAAAAAAGAGATGTTAAAGAGGAAGTGAGTGTCAGGCCACAGCGATTCAAAGGAAGGGTAATGAGTTGTCACCCAAGATCAAAATCTGCCATACCAATCTATCCCATATGACTTGTGTGTTGATCAAACCAATGCCTGAATATCCACAAATACAAACCGCCTTCTGTAATAATCAGGTGATGCAGAGCTGAATCTAATTGGCTCCTCGAATGACTCTTCATTATCAGTGTGCCTGCACATTGTGTCAGCTCTCCCACAAAAGGGGAGATTTATCAAGCACATTTGCGCCCTTCAAACGTGCCAGCAGCAGGGATGTGCTCAGCTGGCCACTAAGGTGAACACTCACCTCCAGCAAGTTCTTTTCACTCCAATTCTCATCAATACGGCTCTATAGTCCCACAGTCACTTATACAGTGTGCTCGCAGTGCTCAATCACCGTCAACATCTATGAAAGGACCTCAGAGCCAGAAATCAAACTTAGCTTAGCACTGTCATCCTCAAACAGATGAGTTTTATTCACTCTTTGTCCACCTTAAGAGTGTTTATGTGTTTTATCCAGGATTTTACATTTTGAAGCGCTATTGACGTATGGCCGCATTTGTCTGAGTGTGCATTGTGGCTATTGACCAATGAGCTTGAGATGTGTCATTAGAATTCCATTAGGCCTTGTGTTCCCTAGAGATAACCTATGACCTATCGATTCCCTCACCCGTTTCCCAAGAGCCCTCCAAATAAAACTCACAATGCTAGCAATACTTTAAAAGAAAATGTTATTCAGGACTAAACTGTTCCCAAGAGCACTCCACAAGAGTGCTCAATGCTAGCAATACCTACAAGAAAACGTTTGCTATTCAGAACTAAACTCACATGGTTAGTAACTCAGGCACAGTTAGCTTTTTAAACAAAGAAGTTCAGAATCACACTGTTAGCAATATTTTGCTAATTTAACAGACACTAAACTCTCTGTTAGCAATATTTAGATGTTTAAAAGTAACTGAACTAAAACTAATACTTTGGAGCTTTGAATTTGTTAGAAATAGTTAAATGCTTAAAGAAAACTGATGAAATCTGAAACGAAACTCACACAGTTAGCAATATTGCTAAAAACCACTGACACTTTTTTCCAAATGTAGCAGCTAACAAATTAGCCGCTTATTGACAAGAAAATAAACAGGTAATGGGCAAAGGAAACAAAAGTATGATGAGAGGGTTGAATGAAAAGGGAAGCTGTGAAAGAGTCAGCGATTGATTTGAGGGGAAATAAGGAGAAGTTTGTGTTTGTAGGAGGAACATTAGCCTATATGATCCCTTCCCTTAAAGGCCTGTGCATCAGGCTGAGTGCCATCATTGAGAAAACTCTCCACATAATGTTTCCTCTCAAGAGTGAGTGTATGTGAGAAAATAGGAATATTTCTATGTTAGATGCGGTCTATGGAAGAAATTGCAAAGTCTAAAATGCAATCTCTCAATGGAGATGGGTGTTTATGCTAGAAAAGAACACTCTACAATAGGGTAACCAGGGTTTTTCAGTCTCAAACTGCACCGAAAAGGGAAATAATGACAGGAATGATGGTAGGTGTACTTTATTTCATGAAAACGAGAGTCATTTTCTTTGTTCTTATGGATGTCTGTGCTGGCTAAATGTGTTCTGCAGTGTCTGTTATATTTCATTATGTGATGGACAATGGGCAGAAAAACACATCACTTGCATTTTTTATACACATTTTATGTTTTTGAATGTTTTACACACTGCGAAAAAATATTTTCTTTCTAGTATTTTTGTCTTGTTTTCCAGTACAAATATCTAAACATTCTTAAATCAATTCTAAATTCATTCTTAAAAGATACATTTACTTGAGAAGCAGAAGATATTAAGTCAAGTTTTCTGAAAAATGTATCAAAATGAAATGACCTTATGCTTAAAATAAGAAATCTTAATTTAAAGGGAAAACAAGATTATTTTTAGTATTAGCAAACGTTTCTTGATTTAAGCCTATAAATGCACTTCATTTTTATGCATTTTTCAGAAAACAAGAGTTGTTAACTTCTGCCATTTTGCTTCTCAAGTAATTATTTCTTGATATAAGAATGTTTAGATATTTGCACTGGAAAACAAGATAAAAAAAAGGAATAAAATAGGAATAAATTTTTTTTGCTGTGCTTGCAATATTGTTTAAAATATGTGTTCATTAAAATGCAAATTTTTGTACAAATATTATTTGCTGTCATTAAATTGTATTTTTGTATATATTATTGCTATTATTATTATTATCACTTGCATTATAGTGACATTGTGTGACTCTCTTCTCTAGATATTGGTATCGGCCATTTAAATCGGTCAACCACAAGTCATGCTATCAATTATTCATGATTATCTATTTCCTCACTGGAAGATAAAGTACCTAGATGCACTGCGATTTTCAATATTTCGGCTGACTTTGTCTCTTCCTCTCACACATTGACTCTATGTGAATCACACATCGACTTGGTGGATGGAATCAGTACATGTGCTGAGCTATTTCATGTCTGTGGTCTCACTCAAGTACACACACGCAGAGAGTGGGCAGATGTCCTACAGAGTGGAGATTAGGTTGATATGGAGAAGGAGCTCTCTGCTGAGAATCAAATGGAATCAGAGTCTCTCCACCTACCACCTGCAATCAATCCTGGGGAAGAGCTTCATCCTCACCACACAATTACAATCAGCCATATTCAGTATCGGGTTTGTCCTCTTTGTTCCTCATTATCGACTACCACTCAACTCGGTGCACTCAACCTCAATAGAACGACAGGAAGGCCGCTGGGAGAAAAATGGACGTGGACTGACAATCTGAGGGAGATGAGTGGAAGTGCAGGGCAGACACAAGAGAGCTACCAGCAGAAATGGGCGGGAAGAGAAAATAATTGGACTTTAAAAATTAGGGGTTTAAAAGATTGCATTCCCATTTTACATTTGTTCAGGATGTGGCCAGAAAAGTAAAGTTGTACTCCTGTATGAACTGCTGGAATGGTTCTCATACTATCAGCGGGATTTGATCACCATGATTAAATCATTGCTGAAATAAACCCTTGTTATGAGAATAGTATGTGAACACTGCTTATAAATGTTCAATTAATGTATACTCAAAATTCAAATAATTCTATTATGTTTTCGTAAATCTAGATAGTTAACGGCAGAAAATTACAAATGATATCTCTATAACTGTTTCTCCTAAAGATACATATACCATGTGGCATTGTACAATCTGAAGTAACTTTGCCAAATTAACTAAAATTTAAAAAGTCTTGATTCTCTGACCTTGAGAATCTCTCATGTATGGAAGCTTGTTTCCGCCATAGAATAAAAATAATAAAGGTAATTGCGACTTTTTTTCTCACAATTCAGACTTTTTTTCTCAGAATTGCATGAAATAAACTAACAACTGTGAGTTATAGTCGATCAATAACTGCGAGTTTATATGTTGCAAGTCTGAATATAAATTCGCAATTGTGAGAAAAAAAGTCAAATTGTGAGTTAAAAAGTCAGAATTGCGAGATATAAACTTGCAATTGTGAGAAACTAACAACTGCAAGTTATAAAGTCAGAATTTACTTTTTTCCTCAGAATTGCGAGTTTATATGACACAAGTCTGACTTTATAACACGCAATTGAGAGTTTAAATCACATTCTGACTTTATGACACGCAATAGATATATTATACACTCGAAACTGCGAGAAAAAAGTCAAATTGCGAGATATGAACTCACAATTGTGAGAAACTAACAACGGCAAGTTATAAAGTCAGAACTGACTTTTTTCCTCAGAATTGCATTTATATGTCGCAAGTCTGACTTTATAACACCAATTTGCAAGTTTAAATCACATTCTGACTTTATAACATGCAATAGATATAATATATACTCGTAATTGCTGCTCAGAGTACATATGGTCCCTCTCTAAATAGTGTTAAAGGAACACTGAAGCAGAGTTAAAATTAATGAGATAATTAAGCAATTAATAAGGCTGTGACTGAAGTCAGTTGTAGTTCTTGTGTTTCTCTTTTCTTCAGTGATTCTGCTTGTTAACAGCAGGTGTTCATCACTAATGCACAATCATCACTTAATAATTGTTTAATTATCTCATTAACTTTAACTCCGCTTCAGTGTTATTTAAACACTATTTAGAGAGGGACCATATGTACTCTGAGCAGAGTTGATTTAACTCTGGAGATTTTGCTGTGTATAAACTCGCAATTGTGAGAAACTAACAACTGTGAGTTATAAAAACAGAATTTACTTTTTTCCTCAGAATTGTGAGTTTATATGTTGCAAGTCTGACTTTATAATGCAGCTGTGAGTTTAAATCACATTCTGACTTTAAAACATGCAATAGATATAATATAAACTCGCAATTATGAGAAAAAAAGTCAAATTACGAGTTATAAGGTCAGAATTGCGAGATATAAACTCGCAATTGTGAGAAAGTAACAACTTTGAGTTATAAAGTCAGAATTTAGTTTTTTCCTCAGAATTGCGAGTTTTATATGTCATAAGTCTGACTTTATAACACACAATTGCGAGTTTAAACCACATTCTGACTTTATAACACATAATAGATATAAACTTACAATTGCGAGAAAAGTCAAATTGTGAGATATAAACTCGCAGTTGTTAGTTTCTCACAATTGCGAGTTTATATCTCGCAATTTGACTTTTTTTTCAGAACTGACTTTTTTCCTCAGAATTGCGAGTTTATATTCTGCAGTTCTGAATTTATAAGAAAAACGTCCAAATTGTGAGATGTAAACTAGCAATTGTGAGAAAAAAAGTCAGAATTGTGAGATAAAAAGTCACAATTATGTTTTAAATTGTTTTATTCTGTGGCGGAAACAAGTTTCAATACTCTTGACATCATTGCCTGTTTTATGTGTTTTCCTTGCTTGTTTCTACAAGTTGGTTGCACCAAATGACTTTGTATATTTACAATATTTCTGAATAATAAACAGACAAAAAAGAGCATCATGTCTGAGCTATACCACATTAATTTGATAGTTTTATAGTCCTCTGTGCCAACAATTGTCTCATTTACTGTATTTCTCCTAAAGAAAGTACTAAAACTAAACATAAGACTACAGTCTCCTGGGCTGTGACAGAGCAATAAAACTTCCCTCTGGGAATCTAAAACTGTGTTTAGTGTTTACTTTCCAAAGTAAGCAGTGAATCACTGTTCTGGAAAAACGGGTAAGAGAAACATTGCAAGAAGAAAACGTTACCACATAAACAGGCAAATGCCACATACAAAACCCATGTCTAATGGCTATGAGAATACACAAACTGCACATCCCAGATGCTGTTAATATTCTCTCTGTTGTTCAGTCTGTTCCTCCTCGGCTCCTGGATCGCCCTCTCAAACAGTTTCGGTCTGCAGGAGTGTGTTGTTTACTAACCACAAGGGACTCTGTATCTCGTAGAATGCTGACTACAGCGGTTTCACACACAGGTTTCACAATGCAGAGATGTGATAGGCCCGAGGCACACACACACACACACACACACACACACACACACACACACACAATAACAGAGGAGCATTAGCATGAAGAATAGAGAAGATAGCAGTGCTCGAAGGTAAGGAGCAGCACTAACGAAGCAGTGTTGTCAAGAATAAAAATAAAAACACTTGAGAAGACACCTGTGGAAAAGAGAGAATAGTGTCTTTTCTCTATAATAGGTGATGTGGAGGAAACATTATCCGTCAACAGATGCAGCATAGAAAACTAGATTAAAATTTCCTTAAGCAAAAACATGTGCATTCATAGCAGAACAGTGTTGTAGTTTTAGGCAAATGTATGTTTTAATCTTTTATCAAAACCACAAACCTTCTGGCTTGGTTCCCTGCATGTAATAGTATAATATATATATATATATATATATATATATATATATATATATATATACATATAGAATGTTCACATATTATTATAATTAGTATTACATTACAGTATATATATTAGTATACACTACCGGTCCAAAAGTTTTTGGACGGTAAGATTTTTTAATGTTTTTAAAAGAAATCTCTTCTGCTCACCAAGGCTTTAGTTATTTGATCCAAAATACACCAAAAACAATAATATTGTGAAATATTTTTACAAATTAAAATAACTGTTTTCCATTTAAATATATTTTAAAATGCCATTTATTTCTGTGTTGGCAAAGCTGAATTTTCAGCATCATTACTCCAGTCTTCAGTGTCACATGATCCTTCAGAAATCATTCTAATATGCCGATTTGCTGCTCAAGAAACATTTATTACTATTATCAATGTTGAAAACAGTTGTGTAAATTTTTTTTCAGGATTATTTGATAAATAGAAAGTTCAAAAGAACAGCATTTATCTGAAATAGAAAGCTTTTGCAACATTATAAATGTCTATACTGTCACTTTTGATCAATTTAATGCATCCTTGCTGAATAAAAGTATTAATTTCTTTAATTTCTTAAAAAAAAAAAAAAAAAAACTGACCCCAAACTTTTGAACAGTAGTGATAATGTTACAAAAGCTTTATATTTCAGATAAATGCTGTTATTTTCAACTTTCTATTCATCAAATAATTGTGAAAAAAAAAAAATTGTACACAACTGTTTTATTATATATATATATATATGCATAAGAAATTGTCATTGGTCTGTTTTTAACATTTGAATTATGTTTTTTTTTTTTTTTTTTTTTTTTGCATATATTTTACTATGGCATCATCATCACTGTTGGTTTCGTTTCGAATGCTGAACAGTGTAAGTCAACTGAAGATTTTGAAACATGAATCCCATAAATATATTGAAGTAAAAAGTTTGCAAAGTTCAAAAATCAATAGCTGAATTACAGAAGTTTAATACTCAGGGTCAGAGTTTTAAAACCACCCTGAACCAAAACATTTGAGGAATATCAATACGGCACTGCCTTGCAAACACTGAAAAACAGTTGACTTTTCTTTCCCCCACTCCTTCATTCGGAGAATTGAGATAAAAATAAGACTAGGGGAAGGAGTGCAATCTGCGCAGGTTAATAACTTCACATTGACCCAGCAGACAAAAAACACTCTTCTTCCATCTGTCCTAATGAGACCGAGAGAGAGAGAGAGAGAGAGAGAGAGAGAGGAAGTGATAAAGGAAGGCTTAGAAAAAAAGACATGGATAAAGAATGAAAACTTAGGGTAGATGGAGAGGAGAGGAAAAGGCCATGTTGTAAAGTAATGGATGGGTTAATAAAATAAAATAAAGATGGCAAAAGCACTGCAAGGGCCCCACCCTCGCCTCACAGCCGGGGCCCGGCCCCAAAGAGGGCCTCTCATCAAGAGGGGAAAAAAGGGACCATCTCCCCTGTCTGAGGCACCATATGCTCACAATAACAGTCAAATTCGCACACAGATATCAGCCCTTTTCCATGCATATCAATTAGGTTTAATTAAGAATGCCGCTTGTCGGCACACACACACACACCTCCTTCCACATCCTGAAGCTGTGTGTGAATACGGAGCATCTTGTTACAGCCGAGACTCACAAAAAATGCAACTAATTGATATTCACATATTCCAAAACCATAGGCCTCTCCGGTCAACAGATGGTGTTCATTTAACCCTAGGAGCCCAAAGCAAACAACACTGTGTCTTTTTAACACCTCCTGAAATACTCTTTCCACCCGCACACCCTCGTCATGACAAAATACTGTCATTCAGAGTCGCTGGAAATTACACGTAGAACCGCAGAGACAATTTCTCCCCAGCTGAGCGATAAGAAATATGTCAAGATAACGTACATGTTGATGTGTGTAAACGGAGGCGTGTTTGTCACGGCGTCTGTGGCAAGATGGCACTGGCGTTCGAGGAGGAGGGCGCCCAGATTTGGGCTGAAGAGTCTCAGCCGCACACTGATAGGAGCAGCAGCTACTTAATGATGGTACCCGTCCCCCTAGAGGGGGGCTGTTGCCATAGTAACAGATGCAGTTTGGGTGGGATGCTCTCAGCCAGTAATGGGGTGGAAGGAGGGAGGGGGAACGGGGAGAGGCGTTCAAGAAAAGGAGGGTCCTCAAGGGCCTTTTTAACACCCAGACAGCCTGCTCACACGAACGAGCCTTACATTTCGTCAGCTGTTGACGGCGTAAAGGACTTTCATTTACTTTGCATCACAGACACAACAAAAACATATTTAAGAGATACCAATTCAACTGATTTAGTATGCATGGTTTTCCCGCTGGATTGAACAGTTATCCAGCTAAACCAGGCAAAAAAGTGCTTACTACACATGTGAAGTGATGTTTGTCGAGAGACCTGGACTGATATAAGACTTTACACTCTACAAGGTTATATGAATGCAATCGGTTCTAGCTACGCAAGCTTGATTACACACATTCAAACATTCAGAAATGTCCCAGAACACAATTCATTACACATTGCAAGTACATGCTGCATTCTCAGCTTTGCCACAAGGGAGGCTATAACAGACATACTTTCCTGCTGTAAAAAAAAAAAAAAGGTGTCAAACTCAGTTCCTGGAGGGCCACAGCCCTGCAGAGTGTAGCTTCAACCCTAATTAAATGCATCTGATAAACCAATTCAAGTCCTTTTGGATTATTTGAAAACTACATGTATTTGTGTTGGAGCAGGGTTGGAACTAAACTCTGCAGGGCTGTGGCCCTCCAGGGGTGGTCTAGCTGGTCTGGTTTGCCTGAGACCGACTGGACAGCTAAAGACCGACAGTTAAAACCAGCTTAGCTAGACTGGAAGACCAGCTAGCTAGGCTAGTATAAGCAGTTTTGTTTGTTTGTTGTTTTGTTTTAATCTTAATGAGCAATCTGAAGTCAAAGTTGTCTCTTTTCAGATCAACCTACCTGGCCAAGCTGCAGTGGGGAGTATTCCAGAAAGCAGGGTTAACTTACCGTGCACACACTGTAAACCCTGAACTCTCAGTTGATTAACTTTCTTACTCATGGTTCCAAAAATGCGACTAGCAATAAGTTAAGTCAACTCAGATTATGTTCACATTGAACACATTCTCAACAGAGTACCAAATCCAGGAGTCACCATAGAAACAGACGCTAGAAAAGAAGCGTGCCATACTTCTTTCTTCTTCTTTTGATTAACGCTGATTTAAATTCTTAGTACAAATCGCCACCTACTGTGCACATTTTTTTAAAATCTTATCTCTTAATCGTTAATCAGTTTTAATTACTGTGAACAAAAATTGTATTGTTTGTTTGATGGTAAACATAACAGTGTTGGATGTAACGCATTACAAGTAACAAGTTACATAACTAGATTACTTTTTTAAAGTAACTAGTAAAGTAACGCATTACTTTTAAATTTACAACAAAATATCTGAGTAAAAAAAAAAATTAATGCAAGTTACTTTGTTTTCCCATTTATTGACTGACACCTCTCATGTCCCCCTGTTGAGACAAATCAGGAGTAAGGTGCAGAGGCATTGTATGCGCTGTGTAAGCATGATGGTTATTGTAGTTCTAAACCAGGGGTGTCCAAACTTTTTTAAAAGGGGGCCAGATTTGATGTTGTGGACACATCTGGGGGGCCAGTTCCTTTTCTATTATATATATTTATATTATATATATTTTCTATATATATTACATGTTTTGTTTCTTGAAAACATGACAGATTTGACAAAAGCTGGAGCTGACAGTAGAGTAGCTTGAGATAGGACAGAGATGTAAATTTAATACACAAACAATATCTGTAAAACTTTTAACAACCTCGTTTTTAAAGGGTGAAATTTCAATATTATCTAGAATGTAATAATATCTAGAATGGCTTTATGGTATTTAATATATAAACTCAATTAATATAAATATGAATGCACAAAACTGCAAGTTAATGACAAAATAGTCTGAAATTTGGCCTTTATTACTCATTTGATACTCATTTATTTAACAAAAATTAAATAAAATGAGATATTAACCTACATTTCTTACAAAATACCATGGTTACAGTTAGTGTTACCACAGTAAATCCATGATAAATGTTGTTGAATTATTGGTTGAAAAGTATATTCTAACTGGATCGGCTAAATGTTTCTCCTGATTTGCACGTTAGTGTTGTTGATTCAGTCAGCGCTGTTTCACTGGCTTTAAACTAAATTAAATCACAGAGAGATTTGCAGCTTGTACCTGAGACCTCTACGCCGAACTCGAACACTTCTCACTGGCAGTTTAGTGGTCGTGTGATCGAGACACTCAGCAAGTTTTTTATTTCATTTATTTATTTATTTATTATAATAACATGAAACACAGAATGACAATAATATACTACATGCCAGGGAGCGAGAAAATAATATACCTTTTAAAATGATTCACAGTTTTTACAGCTTTCTTATTGGAAGAGTCAGAAATCAAATACATATACAATTTTAACAATTTTAAAATTCATCCCCGGGCCGCATTTGGCCCGCAGGCCATAGTTTGGACACCCCTGTTCTAGACTAATGCCCCGTTTGCACTAGTGCGTTTTCATTTTAAAACAGCATTTTAAAATGAAAACAGCATTTCAGAAACAATCTCCGTCTATACTACATGACCGAAAACGCATGTCACATGACCATTCATGCACACTGGGCATGCACATACAAGTGTAAACAGTTGCCTCTTGCGCATGTAGGAAGCTGCAGTATTAAAAAAATGAATAGTTTAACTGCACAATCGCTGCTAAAAATGACAACAAAGCCAGCAAAGACTGCAGTTCAGTCTCCATGTTATCGTTTACACGGTCGTCAAGGATACGCCATCATTTTCAAAAGTCTCCGTTTTGGTCTGCAACCCCCACCTTTTCAAACTAAAACGGGGTCTGCAGCATTTGCAGTCCATACCAAAATGTATGCGTTTTAAAACAAAAACGCACTAAGTGTAAATGGGGCCTAAATGTGAGCATGCATTTACTCATACTTTATATTAGGTGGTCTTAACTACTATGTACTTACATTTAAATTAATAATTTGATACAATGCACTTATTGTTTACATACATGTTTTTACATTGTACTTATAGTTTAAAAAATAACTGCATGTAATTACATCTGTAATTAATTCCTGTAATTACATTTATAATTACTGTGTTGACCCATCTCTTACAGCTTTACCCACTTTTAAACCTACCCATACCACCAAACCTGTCCCTAACCTTACCCATATCCCACCTCAATAGCAGCAAAAGTGTTTTGCAATACAATATGAACTCAATAAGTGCATTGTACTTATTTTTTGATGTAAGTACATAGTAGTTAAGGCCACCTAATATAAAGTGGGACCCAAACCTGCAATAATTAAATGTATTAATTAACAGAAATATACTTTACTATACTTAATATACTATACCTAATCTCACTGTATTAACCAATGTCTTTGCTGCTGACCTTTGACTATCCAATTCAAGCATACAAATAAGCAATCTTAGTTTTTATTGCTAAAGTAAGAGTGTTGAACTTTCTCCTTCTTCTGCAACCCAGAATGGTGAGCTGCACCCTCTACTGTACAGGTGTGAATTTGCATTTCCTACAGCCTGAGGCTTATTCAGTTCACTTTTGGTGTGAAAGGGCCGTTTCTGTTATTAAAAAACAAGCAACCCCAGTCCAGGTTAGAAAAAGTAATGCAAAAGTAATGTAACATTGCTTTCCATCAGAAATAACTAAGTAATAAAGTTAGTTGCTTTTTAATGTAATATTGTAAGACATTACTTTTAAAAGTAACTTTTCTCAACACTGCTGACTAATAACACCTATTGTAGTGGTACAAACATTTAAAAGTAATGCTATCACCCCCTTTGAGTACTGAGGGCCCAAAGCTGCAATCACACGCCAAGTCCAAAACTACCCATCCTGTCAGTCCGATTAGCAAATGACAGCTCCACAGAAGCACAAGCACATGACCACTTTTGAGAGGAAGTTTAAGGCTGTCATTATGTCTATGTGGCAATTTGTGTGCCTTCTCTCTCACATCTCTTCCTCTTTTTCTCAGGTGCTATGGTTTCACTGTGATTAAAGTGAACATATTGCACTGTCTTCTCTTATTACACACACACACTCACAAGAGCGCTCACCCTTTCCATCCCTCCACATGCATTTCACAGCTATACACCAATGACAATGTGCCTCTGTTTTCCCAGATGGCCTTGAAAGCAAGATAAACTCAGTGTATTAAACTCAATGTATGTCACCATGTTAGATTGAACATTAATCAACCTTTTCAAAGATCAGCAGATCATTTTTTACTATGTTTCTAGACTGGTTTACTCAACTGAAAACAACATGAAAAAAGGAAGTTCATCAAGTCAATGGATAACTTTAACTGAGCAAACTTCAGCGGCAATTAATTGGCTTGTAGCCATTCCTTCTATCCTAATGAGCTTGTTTTCATTAGTATCGTTTAAGTGCAGTGCTGTGGAAATGACATGAAGTTGTGGCTGGATGTTATGAAAGGTAATAAAGTCCACATTTTAATTATTCAGTCTGGATCTCATTAAGACAAACAGGAATCAGCGAGTGTTGGTGAAGAGCTCTCTCCCCTCCAAGTTCATGGGCATTGCATGGACATATATATATATAAAGGTCAGCAGCAAAGACATTGGTTAATAAAGTGAGATTAAATACATAAAGGCCTGGTTTCACAGACAGGGATTAGATTAAGCCAGGATTAGACCTTAGTTCAATTAGGACATTTAAGTAGCTTTTATAAATGTGTCTTAGAAGTGAAAAAGTTAGTATAAAACCATAAGGCACTGATGATATTTACATTTATTTCAATATACCCACTGTTCTTGAACTCACTTTTTTCTGTGGTCTAGCACTACGCATGACTTGGTTAAACGTTGTTTAACATCTTTTGGAACAGTATGTTAAGGCCAATGAGCTGAAAACAGTGGGTCCCCGTCCATCACTCATAACTCTGAACAGCAGCCACAGCCTTTCTCCACAGTGACCACGTCATCAATCCTGAGCAGGGCCTGCAGTGAGCCAGTCTGGGCATTAATGTCAGCACTTCATTAACACAGGCAGGGAATGGGACTGAGCCTACACAGACCCTAGAACCCAGACTGCAGCTCTGCTACTGGCCTAGACTCTCCTGCGGAAAAACTGAGAATATTTAGACACCTGCTATGCAGAGCACTCATGCTTCTGGGAAGATGCGATGGACCATGTCCTGTCATATTCCAGCTTTATTCTTACAAAGTCATGCATACAAACTGTGTCCAACCAAACCTAGCAGCTGTGTGTTCAAACGGTTATTCAAACAGTAGGGGAAAAAAAATATGACTGAGCAAGTTTTCACTAAAGAACTTCAGGGTTGCTGCTCTGGGGTTTTTGTTATCTTTGACCAAACTGTTATATATTTCCCATGTGTTTTATATCTAACAGCCACAATATGCTTTGAGCAGCAGCAGATCTGGTATATATATATATATATATATATATATATATATATATATATATATATATATATATATATATATATATATATATATATATATATAGGCAGTCACCCAGCAGCGTTGTCTGGGTCGACTTTTATATATATATATTTATATTTATAAACTTTATTTTGGCATGTACGTTAATGCATGTGTATTCATCAAAGAATCCAGACAGAAAAATTCAATAATAATATTTCAATATTTTTTTTTTTTTTTGCTGTATTTTTGATACAGATAAATGTAGCCTTGGGGAGTATAAAAGACTTCTTTCAAAAATATACAAAAAAGTCTTACCAACCAAAACTTTTGAACGGTACTGTAAATGCTCATATTCATGACTCAAAAAGAGAATTTTCTTAACCTTGCAATTAAACGTTAGAAAAACAGACACATTATTTAAGCCAAAAACTGAACTCCTAAATACCATGATTCAGATCCTTTCCACACATGAATGGTGTTCTCTCACCATGTGCTAATCTAATTTTGCTCAATTTTCATAACCATCAGATGGCTGCTGGAGCAAAAGTATACTTCTCACCATCTGGGATGACCCGCTTTCCTGCACAGATCTGCATCGCCCCAAGTTCCCAGCCCTCTGACCTGACCCCTGATCTTTGCCCTGTGACCCCAAACGCAGCCATTAGCATCAGAGACAGGGGGTGTAACTGGACACTCACTATTACACAGCGGCTGATTAGAGCAGGGCCCGGAGAGCACAGGTATCACGACCTTTCACCCGATAATGAAATTAGTGCTTAGCAGCATATATTCAGGGTCAGAGAAAAAGGTCAAGCGTGAAAAAGAGAAGCCCTTATTACCAGTCAAGGGTGCTGAAGTCTTGAGGAAATAAGGAGAGATAAGGACAATCTACACACTGCTAATGAGGAACAGACTAGTGGCTCAGACAATAAAAGTATGGCCAAGGTAGTCTTGCTGGTTAAGTTAATTGTGGTGTCTGGTGGGTACCCAGCATCCAAAACACAACTACTGAGCAGCCATACTTATAAACTTCTGCTGTTTAAACCTATTCCAGCACCTGAGCCTGTTCTGGCCTGACTATCGTGGATAGTACTCTCTTGAATCAAGGTGAATTGAACTGAATTCTGTACCCTCTTTTAGAGGGCTGCATTGGGAATGGAATCCCATGGGATTCAGCGGAAATCTCATGAGAAGGCTAACTTCCACCAATCCTAGGGCAGGCACTTGCCTACCTGACTCTTTCTTGCTGTATAGGTGTGAATCTTCATTGTGTTGATGAGTAACTAACAAAATGTAGTGCTACTTATCCCAACCAAATTGCTGAAAAGCTTGATTCATTCCAGTAAATCAGTTCATTCTATACAGCTCACTCTCTGGTGTGGCGTTGGAAAGTATGATTCATTCTAATGAATTGATTTATTCTAAACAGTCCTCTCTCTAATAAGTAGCATTGGAAAGTCAAGTTCTAGTTCATTCTACTGTATTAGTTCATTCCATTGTGAAAAAGAAGTGTGCTTAATTATATTGAATGTGCACTTGTAGTGTAAAAAAATCTTAAAACTATTTTTAAAAACTGTAGTTGCAGATAATACAATATTAATAAATTAATCGGCCACTTTAGGAGAATGTTACTGATCGACTGCAGTGAACTTTATTTGCTGACTTCTTTCTTGGACCTTGCTGTATTTTTTGACCACCCACTCCCACCCGCAGCAAAGGTAAAACCACCCGATCTCATGAGATTTCCGCTGAATCCCATGGGATTCCATTCCCAATGCAGCCCTCTAAAAGAGGGTACAGAATTCAGCTCAATTCACCTCGATTCAAGAGAGTACTATCCACAATGGTCAGGCCAGAGCAGGCTCAGGTGCTGGAACAGGAGGTTTAGTCTCTTTTAGCAAAAGATGCTATAGAACATATTCCTCCTCCAGAGAGAGACTCCGGGTTTTACAGCCAGTATTTCATAGTTCCCAAGAAGGATAGGGAGTTGCGTCTCATACTAGATTCGGCAGTTGAAAGTCACTCTGAGGATGTTCAGTTTCAAGATGTTACCTATCAGCTTTATCAAATCAGATCCGAGGACTGGTTTGTCACAATAGAGCTAAAGGACTCCATCCATCCTCAACACAGGAAGTTCCTTAGGTTTGCTTTCGGAGGCAAAGCATACCAATACTGGGTTCTTCCTTTCAGCCTGCCATTGTCACTCCGCACCTTTACAAAGTGCATGGATGCAGCGTTGGCTCCGTTGCAGCTCCAGGGCATCCATATTCTCAACTACATAGATGACTGGCTGTTTCTGGCTCAGCCAGAGATGGCGATTTGGCATTGAGATGTTGTCCTCCCTCACATAAGGTGTCTGGGCTTAAGACTGAACTCCAAGAAGAGTGTGCTTTCTCCACTACAGAGGACCACTTTTCTAGGAGTAGTTTGGGACTCGACTACAATGCAGGCACAACTGTCTCCTGCTAGTATCGAGTTGATCCTTAGCCGTAGAGTGGATCAATATAGGAAAACCCGTAACTGTGAAACAGTTTCAGAGACTGTTAGGACTCATGGCAGCTGCATCCATTGTGATTCCTCTTGGCCTTCTGTACATGAGACCATTACAGTGGTGGTTCAAAACCAAGGGGTTCTCCCTGATGGGGCAATCCATTCCGCATCATCAGGGTTACGCGCAGATGCCTTCGTACCCTAGTGATGTGGAACAAGTCTTGGTTTCTGTCCTAGAGACAAGTGTTAGGGGCCTCTTGTCATCGCAAGATGCTAATGACGGATGCGTCCCTTACAAGCTGGGGTATGCTTCTAGACAGCCGCTCAACTCGGGATCTTCATCTTTTGTGCCACATAAATTGGTTGGAGATGATGACTGTATTTCTAGCACTGAGGTACTTCCTCCCAGACCTTAGAGTCTATCATGTTCTTGTCCGCTCAGACAACACATCAGTAGTCCCATACATAAATCAGCAGACATTCTGTCAAGGCAGGAGCTGAGGCCCAGGGAAAGGAGACTCTACCCCGAGGTGGTGGAGTTAATTTGGAAGAAGTTCAGCCAGGAGGAAGTGGACTTGTTCGCATCCGAGGAGATGACACACTCTCCGCTCTGGTTCTCCCTCACGCATCCAACGCCGCCTTGTGTCGGCGGATCATGAAAAGCTAAATTTGCTTTGCTCTGTTAGGGCCCTTAAATGTTATGTTTACAGAACTGCGCAGTAGTGTAAATCAGAGCAACTGTTGCTGTATACCTCGGTTCACCCAGACGGGGTTCCCCAGCTTCCAAGCAGACATTAAGTAAGTGGATAGTGGAGGCTATCTACGAGCCTTGTGACCTACCTTTGCCTCTTTAAGTCTCTGTCAGGAATTTCTCTCCCAGAAGTGTGTGATGCGGTGGGATGGTCTTCCCCACACACATTTGTCAAATTTTATAGCCAGGATTTGGACTCTACACCTGGGTCCCAAGTGCTTTTGTCCTAAGCTGTGCTCAGGTAATTCACACTAGCATTTGTTGGTACTGTATGCCGTATTTGGTACACCATTCCAATGGTGTCATCAAAAATGGACGCAGCGTAGAGTTCCCTTGAAAGGGAATATTATAACCATGTTCCAAAGACAATTCAAGTAATTTTGAAATTACATATCAAGATGTACTTAAGTCCTACTTAATTGGGTTAAAACTGCATTTGATATATTTGATTATATTTTAAGTATATTATTTCTGTAATAAGTACTATTTTTAAAAGTATGCTAAAGTATACTTTTTTACAAGGGTTCAAAGGTTTTACCAGTTTAAGTTACTACATGACATTTCGGCCTGGTTTCACAGACAGGGCTTAGATTAAGCCAGGATTATGCCTTGGTTCAATTAGGACATTTAAGCAGCTTTTATAACTGTGCCTTAGAAAAAAATTATATTACTGGTATGCATCTTGTGACAAAACAATGGTACTGACATATTTTAAGATACAGTATGTCAATCCAAGTTGCTTACAGTTAAAAAGCTCAAAGCTCACACATGCATTTTAGTCTGGGACTAGGCTTAAGCCTTGTCTGTGAAACAGGGGGTTAAAATCTTTTGAATTAACTTACATTAAGTTCACCATCCTGTCTTTGATTCAGTTCTATAAATTATGAAGCATTAGAGAGTATTTACAAACAAATAAATTGTTAGAGTACCTTTAAATGAATCAAAAGTCAGTGTTTCAGGGATTTAAAAAATGATTTTGATTAGTCTAAGTGCTGTACTACATTGTTTTTTCTGAAGTTCCCTTTGGTTGTAACCTTAACAGCTGCTTGGCAGAAGTGCTGTGGTTTCAGATCATGCCGATAGTCTTAAGGAAAGTCAAGGGCCAGAGGATTGGATGGCTTTCATCTTTCATACTGTGATTGTTATTTCATGAGCTCGTCTCTCCACACTGGATTTTTGAGTCAACAAGGATATATGTGTGATGCTGTGGCCTCATGCAGTACTGGGTCATGAGTCAGTGTAATGACACCCAGGACTCCTCTAGAAGCTCTTGTAGACATGCCTGTTCCATAACCCTGCTCCCGGGGGCCCTGACTAACATCCTGCAGAGATAAACAACTGCCACCCTGAGCCAGGCGTCAGTCCTGAGAGCATGCTCAGTCTAGCACTTCACAGTGCTGAATCAGCAGTTCAGCTATGTAGATAAGAGCAGCCTAATCTCTGAGTGCCTGTGTTTGACAACATGTCAGTCAGATGAGTTTGTGGTGTTGTGACTGCAAAGAAATTTAATGTGCAGGAGTCTGCCTGACTGACAGGTTATAATTTTAAGGTGTACATAACAATGTGGAAATTCATCAAATTGAATGAATGTGTGTTTCCAGATGTTTCACTTTAAGGAGTGAAAATGATCGAAGGTATGCATCTTCCATCATTCTTGTTTCTATTTCAGAGAACTGTCATACTTAAATGGTTTGATGGGTTCAATAATTGAGTGGCAAATTCTTAGTGCTGACTACTCCTATATTAAAATAATTATATTAAATCATCAAATACAATATCTCTCTTTAGTCCTGTTCAGACAGGGGCTAGTTTTTTTCTGAAGAGGTCAGGTAAATTCAGCACTTCTCATTTATTTAGAACATTTTCAAATACTGTAACTGAAGCTACATTTCTACACCTTTTTGGCCAACTTTCTGGGTAAATCGACCAACAACAGTTGGCGTTTCAAATTACTGCCAGCTGGCATCCCATCCGACATAACAAAATTAAATCAATAAGTAGAGCCAGATCCTGCTAACTGCTCAAAATGATCACTGTAATAGAAGCATCAATTCTCACCTTAATTAATGTCTTCCCTTAAAAGATACATTATAGTCAGGGTTGTGGAACAGAGAGGTTGCTGCTACGAACGTGTAGGGGAACTGTTGTGTTTGGTCTAGGTTTGGGTTTAGCCTGGGTTATGTCCCTGTCTCATTCCCACTCTCGTTCCCTGGGCTTGTCAGTTCTCGGCTGTCCTAAAATAAAGGCAAAAAAACAATAAATCAAATGATCTTCTTTTATGATTCACAGAGGAAAGACAATCATACAGGATTGAAACGACAAGTGAGTAATTCTTGGGTAACTATATTTAAATATATACTTAATGTTCTGTATTTATATAACTATTCACAACCAGAGCACATGACCTTCCATAATGTCCACATTCAGACAACAGACACTGCCATCTTTGTAACTACAAAGATCCCAACCCCATCATAATCAGTAAATGACATGACAGGCATCCTATGTTAATAAGGGTTTAGAGAACTAATCCCATCTAAATAGAGCTTTTGTCTCTCTCTCACACACACACACTTACACACACATACACACAGAGGAACATTTGAGCAGATGATAATAAATAACAAAGATAATATTGGTATATAATGAAAGTCTTGGCCAGTCATAGTTTAATCTCTGCCCCGCAGGGTTTTATGGGAAAACATTGCTCTACCCATTGCAGGTGGGGACAGTAAAATCTAGCAGCACTCTAATTTTAGCATGTATCTTTAATTGTTCAACATATGACATATGACCTCATAAATGGCTCACAGGCATTTGGAGAGTCAACAAAACCAGGAACTTATTGAAGGGAAAAAAATGGACCCAGTGCTTTATGACAACACATGAATACAGCAGCCATTAAAAAAATAAAAAAGAAGCACACACAGACTTTAATTCTCTGCATGTCCTGTTTACTTAAAGAATTCAGAATGTTTTGACCTTGCTAGTATTAATAAACAGCAGATGGAAGTCCCCTTGTCCCCAAAAACCCCTCTGGAAATGAGCTGCAATGAGATGATCTGGCCTGGACGGGGACTGAAAGAGAGAGAGAGACGTTCATGTCTATTTTTGGCATGAGATGATGTGGATTGCATCAGTTCTATTAGATAAGCACAGCCGTGTGGACTGCACACAAACTATCTTCATCTTATCTCCCGTGGTCTTCATCTCTTTTAGAAGGTCAGCTCATTAAGAGTCCTTACGAGACATGCATGCTAATCTTCAGCGCATCATCTAAGGACAACCCGTCTGATAAAGCAATGTCATTAATTGCAGCCAGAAGAGAAAAGATGAAATGTGACGAGAAGCAGAAAGAAGAGGAAAACCTTCGGTGAGAGAAAAGAGAGAGAGAGAGAGAGTGATTAAAGGACTCTCGCACAGTGACTGGCCTCAGGTGAACCTGGTTCATGGTGTTCTTATCATCTTCCTGTGAGGGAGTGAGGAAAGAAAAGTCATTAGTTTGAGTTCTGTGTCTGTGCTGGTGGTGGTGGGGGTTGGATGCAGTCCTTCGGTCAGGTCAGACACAGTCCATGTAATCACAGTTAGAACATTCAGCTCAGGAGAAGTGTAAGGTTAAAGGGACATTTCATCCAAAATGAAAATTCTGGCATCATTTACTCACCCTTCTTTCCTTCTTCCATTGAACATAAAAGGAGAAATTTTGAAGAATGTTCAAGTTGCTCTTTTGAGAGCATACAGTGAGAAGGGGCAGTTTGAACAGCTTACACACTACTAAATATTTTAGCGTTGCACCATTAAACATTAGTTGAAATGTAACGCTATGTATAACCTAAATATTTATAAAAGCCTCCAATAAGAAGTAACGGTTGGAATACAGTAGCAGGTTGATTAAATCACTAATTTCAGGTTTTACCTGAAGGACTTCAGTCCTTTAGATATATATGATGCTGTTGACATTTAAACTTGTTTATGTATTAGGAGAGAGAACATTGTGTGAATGAGTGACTTAAAAGTTCACAAAATCTTTCGAAACACTGTGTCACTACTTAAGCATGTTAGGTTTCAACACAGAGACACACAAAAAGATAAAGAAATTAAATAAATAATGTCAATTCTTATAAATTGTATGTATTATTTATTTACAGCTCCTTATTAATCTTAGATACAGTTCCTGAATATTACTTAGATATTTAAATCTAAGGCTGTCACAATATCAGACTTTCACTACATGACTATCGTAGCCAATTGAAGCCAATTGAAGTTAACAATATTATCGCAATGTCTATAGATATAGATTTTAAAAATAAATAAATAATGCTATCAGTCAAATTCACCTTTAACTTTCTTTTGTGTTTTCTCTTTTTTGGCCAATGAATAACTCTTAAAATTCTAGCATAGGGAGGCAGAGAGAGTTAACTGTAACCATAACTGTCCAAAAGCATGGAGGTGCTGATGACACCCTTATTGATTATTTATTTAACATTGACAGTTCCATGAGCCAAAGCAAGTTGGAAACATCAAGTGTAAGACAATTGACTGAAATGTGCAAAGTTTAGATAGGATGTGGATATTCTTCAAAATATATTCTTGTGTGTTCTACAGAAGAATGAAAGTCATACAGGTTTGGAACAACATGAGGGTGAGTAAATTATGAAATTTTCACAATTTTGGTTATCTATCACTTTAAATTTTGTAGTATGCTGTATGTGAAACATTACAGAGCAAGCAGTTAGGTATTATAAGTGGTTCTTATATAGCTACTGGGAAAAAAAAACCCTAACTAATTTGCCGTTTTAGCTTCTTAACCTTTGCTGTATATACTGTAAACAATAAACTGCAGTGTCCCCAAGTAGCTAGTGCTACACAGACAGTTAAACCACATTCCAGCCTTTAATGGAGCGTAACCTGTTGATGTATAGTGGTAAGTCCAGTCTCAAAGGAGGACTTTTAAGTGGATTTGCACATAAAACTCAAGAAAACTGATATAAGGCCACATCGTATGGACCAACAGTCTGAACACTGCTGACACAAGGCATTTCAAAGCCAACAAAAAGATGCTTTCAGGGAGTCATGTAAGCAAAGGCTTCTGACAACACTTATGAAATATTATGACTTCAAGAAAGCCATGGATGTGGAGGAGTATTTCAGTTTGAAAAGTCGAGGAAAGTTTTTATAAGCAGAACATCACAAAAGTCTGTTTCCAGGTTTGACTCACTGCTCTTGTGTGGCTAAATCATTAAAGCATTAGCCAAATGTGCAAACAAATCACCTCAGCAGCACACCGTAAGATGTTTGGTGCATATTTATCTTGGCTAACTCCTAAACAAATCTTAAGAAGACTCTACCTTAACACACACCATGCAAAGTTTTCACCTGAAATGAAATAATAAACTTTATGGTTCGGTGAAAGCAACAATGCTAGTGTCCGCTCTAGCGATTCCCGCTAATGCTCGTCTTTCACTGGGTGTCAGTCATTATTGGCTGATTTGAAAATTGACAGTGTGTAGAGACAAAAACAAGTTAGAAAGATGTCAGTTCTCAAAGAAACCAAGACATGACTGAAAGACATTTATCTGTGGAGCCTGTCTTGTGAAATTAGCAAAATGTCACTCAGAGACTCATTAGCTTGAGAGCTAGGAGATGGAGTTAGTGACTCAAGACATTGTATGAGAAGAAGAACTTGTCAAAAGGTTTTCTTCTTTTTTTGTCTGTGCTTTTGGGACACCGGTCGATTCAATTGAAATGCCAGGTGAGTTCCTCCTCAGAGAAAGAGACAAAGCAAGAAAATGGAAAAAGTGAATAGCCCTTTTACCTCCTAAGGATATCAATAGCCTGCGGTCCAAGTGAACAAGCACTTAAAAGGGGATCAATGGAAGATGAGAGTTAAGTCAACAAGGTGGAAACAGAGACAGAAGAGTCCAAAAACTAACTTACTCTCACTTCTTTCTCTTTCTTGTTCACTGTTTGTTCTTTACTTTGGTTTGTGAGCCATTGTTTGTACTACAGACTGAGCACAATACCCTCACGTCCCATCAAAGGCACGGTATGCTTTTATTACCTAAAAACACTTTGACAGGTTGAGTGAATCCTAAACTCCCTGTTCTCTTTTATCCTTATCAGATTAACATCTGGAGTTTTTGGAGTCAGCGCTTACCATTTATTACTGAGAAAGGCCAGTGTTTGGTTACTCAAATTGCGTGTCTTTTTGTATGCGCTACCTGTAACAGCTGCTCACTGAGCTATTTGAACAGCGCGTCTCCATAGTCAAGACTGTGAAAGGCAGGTCGGTTGGCTGAAAACAGCAAAGGGAGCACAATGCCATGGCCCAGTCATGAACTCCGGTGTATAATATTCTTACCTAGTGGACAATTGACAGGTTTGGTGAGTCAGAGGATGTTAAAAGACACACAAACTGGGTTGGCAGCTGTTATGACACAATACAGCCACACGTGACACAGAAACAGTTAACATCTTTCTATTCCCTGATGAAAAGGCCAGCATAGCCTGTCACCAGCATATGTTGTGTTTGGGGGATGCTGGTGTGCCAGTGTCTCCATCAGGCTCTTGAATAAGCTTAAAGAGATAGTTTACAATTAAAATTCTGTCATCATGTATTCACCCTCATGTTGGTCCAAACCTGTATGACTTTCTTTCTTACATGGAACACAAATATTTTGTATTTTATATTAGTTTATATTAGTAGTCTTTTCTGCCCTTCTCTCTGGAAAAGAAGCGTATTGTATTGAATGTGCACTTCAAATCTGAAACTGTACTTGCAGATAATTTAATGTTAATGAAATAAAGTTACATTTCTTAAGTCTTATTTAAGTGGGCCAAAAAAGTACTTTAAAGTTCAGCTAATTAATTTATTATAATATAAACAAATATGTGACAAGCAGGGCGGGGCGAGAGCCGTGGGAGAACGGTGCGAGGCCGGAGGCGTGATTGCTTAAGAGCGTCACCTGCGCACTGCACCGGTCTCGTATCTCTCACAGAGAAGCTCCGGAAGCATAAAAGGAGGAGCAATGACAGTGAAGGACGAGAGAGGACCAGGTCTGGACTTTATGTTATGTTTGTGTGTGCGGAAGTTGTCTGTGAAGGACTGCCACCATTTTACTTTCGTTTTGTTGTTTGTTTATTTTGGGTTTAATGTTTAATGTGGGTTTAATGTTTGCCGGTTCCCGCCTCCTTCTTCCCTGAACAATGAACAAAATACATATTGTCATTTAATTGCAATTAACATCAGTATTCAAAGTGGGTTGGTATGCACAGGTACATAGTACCAGTGTTGTGCAGAAAATTTCGACCCCCTGCCAAATTATTACCCCCTCGTTGAAGTTGCTACCTGATTGCCTAATCTTAACCCCACTGGCAGAGGGCCGAAATTCGGCACAACACCGGCGCTTCTATATTTTAATCTGTAGTGTACTCTCACTTTTTCTTGCAAACCGACAGTTTACACTTAAGTATATTCTTTTAAAGTATATAATTTTCGAAATAATTTAAAGCTCCACTTCAAATTCATTATAACTGCATGGAAAAGAATGACCAGCACATTCATCAAAATATCTCTTTTTGAAATAAAGGCATACAGGTTCAGAATATGATGATGGGTAAATTACAGAATTTTCTTTTTTCCATTTTTTTTTAGCTTATTTTGCTGGTGAGCAGCATGGCTAAGCATATTGATTAGCTAGAACAGTGCTAAACCTAAAGCAACCAGCATAAATTAGCCTAAAATACATCCTGGTCTTTTTAGCTGGAAGAAAAAGACAGATAGAGGAGGCAGATACGGCCCTTGCTTTAAACAATCACCATCAAAAAATTGGCTCATGTTTAACCTAGAGACCGCCTGTCGTCTATCCAAACCACAAGCGGGTTTTAACCTTTCCACAAAAACACTGTGCTCTCACCAATGAAAAACATGTTTGTTCTTGCTTAAAGAAGGATAAAAAGCACAAGTACTGATATCAATCTCCACTAGACTCAGCACTCCAGTGAGTAGGCAGTGTACTGTGGTAAACACACATTTAAATAACCAACTAATGTTACCTAACGGTTACAAGTGCATCCCTAAGGTAAGGCCAGCTTTTGTTTCTCACAGAAAGCACGAGGGTGGGTCATCTCTGGTGTCAACTGTCCATTAGCAGGGCGGAGGACAGACAAAAAGAAGTACAGGTGCTTGTGTGCATGTTTCTCAAGCATGTGCTTCTGGGGTACAGCAGGGATAGAATGAGACAGAAGGACTCAGAAACTGATCCAGGCTGCAGGGAGCTGACTCACCCTCTCAAATGGCAGTGGGCTTGGTCTCTCTGATAACCGAGCCGGACGAGCTTTGTGAGGCTGTGAGAGGAACAACACATGTCGCTCACCTGATAAGCATTGGGGAACTTTCTGCAGGACACAAACACCACCGAAACACCTCCTCACCGCCTGTTCAGTAACTTGACACAGGTTGGACAGGGATCACTGTATTTGAAACGTCACACTGATGGTTTGCTGAATGTTGTGGTGTTAAACCATACATTGACGTATCAGGCCTTCCAAGAATACCTTTCCCACTTTTCTGCTTAAAGAATTAGAGTATCTGAAAATTTAATTGATTTGTTCTCAGGCGTGTTAGATTTGAGTATCAACGCTGTCTCAGATGTTTCTCCTAAAGTTTATAGGAAGAAAAAAGAAACAAATGACAACTGTTTACATAAAGTATGAGTACAGAGCTACAGTATAACATAATGTGGATCGCAAAGTTCAGATAATTCAGTCTTGGAAGAATTTGATGAGACATGTTTGAGACCATAATGAGATCTCTGACTTTTGATTGTAAATTCTTTGAAAATCTGATTAAAATTTGAGACTGAAATCTGAAACTCTAAAGGAGACTGGTGTCTTTGTCAAAGAAAACATCTGCGAAGCAGGCAAATCTCGATTTGCTCTCCATTAAGTCTCATGGTTGTCTATGAAAAACAACTGAGTTATTAAAGAGATCTTATTTCTGATTTAGCTTTTTGTTAGGTTGGTATGTTGAGATCATTTCTGAGACTGAGACTGCTGTCTTCTTGTCAAGAGAAACATCTGAGAAGCAGGCGATTTCAAAAGTCTCAATTTGCTCTTTATTTAATATCATGGCTGTCTATGAGAAACAATTGAGATATTAAAGAGATCTCATTTGTGATCTGTCTTTTCTTTAGTATGCAGGCAAATCTGAGCACAGTTTGAGACACTGTTGAGATCTCCTCTGAAATATATGAGATCACTGGAATCTTTTTCTTAGGAGAAATATCTAAGCAACAAAATAATTTCAAAAGTCATTATTTACTCTCGATTTAATATCATTGCTCTCTAGGAGAAACAATTGAGATATTACAATAATTAACATGTGACTTCTTTCCTATGAGAATGTATGTGTTGCGACCCGAATTCCAGAAATGTTGGGACGTTTTTTAAATTTGAATAAAATGAAAACTAAAAGACTCACATGAGCCAGTATTTTATTCACAATAGAACATAGATAACATAACAAATGTTTAAACTGAGAAATGTTACAATTTTATGCACAAAATGAGCTCATTTCAAATTTGATGTCTGCTACAGGTCTCAAAATAGTTGGGACGGGGGCATGTTTACTATGGTGTAGCATCTCCTCTTCTTTTCAAAACAGTTTGAAGACGTCTGGGCATTGAGGTTATGAGTTTCTGGAGTTTTGAGGTTGGAATTTGGTCCCATTCTTGCCTGATATAGGTTTCCAGCTGCTGAAGAGTTTGTGGTCATCTTTGATGTATTTTTCGTTTAATGATGAGCCAAATGTTCTCTATAGGTGAAAGATCTGGACTTCAGGCAGGCCAATTCAGCACCCGGACTCTTCTACGACGAAGTCATGCTGTTGTAATAGCTGCAGTATGTGGTTTTGCATTGTCCTGCTGAAATCCACAAGGCCTTCCCTGAAATAGACGTCATCTGGAAAAGAGCATATGTTACTCTAAAACCTTTATATACCTTTCAGCATTCATAGTGCCTTTTAAAACATGCAAGCTGACCATACTGTATGCACTTATGCACCCCTATACCATCAGAGATGCTGGCTTTTGAACTGAACGCTGATAACACGCTGGAAGGTCTCTCTCCTCTTTAGCCCGGAGGACACGGCATCCGTGATTTCCAACAAGAATGTCAAATTTGGACTCGTCTGACCATAGAACACTTTTCCACTTTGAAACAGCCCATTTTAAATTAGCCTTGGCCCACAGGACACGACAGTGCTTCTGGACCATGTTCATGTATGGCTTCCTTTTTGCATGATACAGCTTTAGTTGGCATCTGCAGATGGCACGGCGGATTGTGTTTACCGACAGTGGTTTCTGGAAGTATTCCTGGGCCCATTTAGTAATGTCATTGACACAATCATGCCGATGAGTGATGCAGTGTCGTCTGAGTGCCCAAAGACCACGGGCATCCAATAAAGGTCTTTGGCCTTGTCCCTTATACACAGAGATTTCTCCAGTTTCTCTGAATCTTTTGATGATGTTATGCACTGTAGATGATGAAATTTGCAAAGCCTTTGCAATTTGACATTGAGGAACATTGTTTTTAAAGTATTCCACAATCTTTTTACGCACTCTTTCACAGATTGGAGAGCCTCTGCCCATCTTTACTTCTGAGGGACTCTGCCTCTCTAAGACATCCCTTTTACAGCTAATCATGTTACAGACCTGATATCAATTAACTTAATTAGTTGCTAGATGTTCTATAATGTTAAAATTTCTTGCTTTTTCAGACATTTGTTGCACCCGTGCCAACTTTTTTGAGACCTGTAGCAGGCATCAAATTTGAAATGAGCTCATTTAGTGGATAAAAGTGTAAAATTTCTCCGTTTAAACATTTGTTATGTCATCTATGTTCTACTGTGATTAAAAAATTGGCTCATGTGATTTGAAAGCCTTTTAGTTTTCATTTTATTCAAATTTAAAAAATAGCCCAACATTTCCAGAATTCGGGTTGTAGATTACATGTATGTGTTAGATTAGACAGTGTGTTTGTCCTGTACAAATGAAGACAAACAAGTAAGAGGAAGAGAGAAATGACAACAGAAAAAAAGACTGCATACAGACAAAGCAAAAACGCCAGTGTCACTTTTTAATTTGCTCATGGTTTGTTGTTCCATTGAGCCTCATGTGATTCACACTCACCAAAACACACAGCATTTGTACACTATAATTATTAAACAGGCTGTTTGCGGCAACACCTACACGATTATTGTTTCTGCTTATGATTTTAATAGACTTAGATAGGGTGATAATTTTCATTGGATGAACATGACGAGAGCCTGGACAGATAGACGTGGGTAAAAGGCCCAGAAATGCATGCTGCAATACCTTTCTTTTAGGGTGAAAACAGAAGAGATGTGCTTCCCTCTCCCAGGGGCGTTATAGCCTTTCATGAGCACTGGGGCACAGGCTCTGCATCAAGTAAAGAAGCGTACCCTTATTTTCAAGGGGGGTCCATGCAGGGGCATGGTCCCCTGTGAGATTTATTTTCTGCAAAAACAGCACAAAAGCGGTCTGAATACTGATGACTTTGGGAGCATAATTTTTTTTTACATTTTCTTCAGTATACTATAATGCAACTATGGCCTACATATTATTTCACCAGATGGCAATTTCTTATCTACCTAAAAATAATTTTACAAGCTAACATTATATACACATATGCGCATCATGCTCATCCAATGAACATTATTTTTGGCAGATTTTCAGACAGAACTTTCAGTTTCTTTCTCCTCTGGGAGTAACCAAACTAAAGAGAACAGAGGTAAACATGTACTGTATATGACTGGACTGTTTACTGCTGCATAAATGTCCACCTCATGTTTACCTACATATCAAATATATATATAAGGTCTATGCCTGTCCATTACATATTCTCTATTTACCCATTTATCCTTATCTGACTCCACTCTTGCCCTGGGTGACTTCGATCCAGCTGTTGTTTTGGAAACCCTCGCCATCTCTATGGTTTGGATAGAACGAGAGCGAGAAGGAGCGAGGGAGGGGGTGAAGCACGAAGAAAAGTAATAAAGAGGGAGTTCACTTCAGTTCAGTGTTGTTGGTTTTTTTCTTGAGACACGAAGCCTCTGTGAGAAAATGAGTCAGCGTTGAAGTGAGTGAGTGGGATAAAGAGAGAAAACAGTGAGAGAGACGAAAGGAGGTGGTGGAAAAGAGAAAGTGGCATTTCAGAAGTGACAGATCTGCTGAAGCTGATTGGCACATGCTGTTAGCGGCCGCAACGACAGTCCGCTCTCACTCAGCAGACGTGTAACTGCTCATATTAAAAGCCTTACACAGTGGAAAACTGTTGAGGGCTGACGGTGCACAAGTTATCCTCAAGTGACTCTGTAAACACACACTTCCTCTCATTACCCCTACAGACATAATAAATTAGCAAAAAGACTAGGAATATTTTAAGATTAGCAAAAGGTCATGAACTTTAAAATATCATTGTATAATTGGAGGAAGCTAAACATGGGGTGTTTACATAAGGATTTATGGCCTTCATTGTGTCTCGCCCACAATCTGTTCTCTAACAGTCTGATGCCAACTTCACTGAAAAATAGTAAGCACTGGCTTAAATCACCAGTTCAAATCTGATTGGTCGACACAATTTCCTGAAGTAAAATATAAAAAGTCACAACTTTTTTTATTTTCCATTATTCAGTGGTGGAAAAGAGCTTCAGTCAGAAGGTCTCTTCCTGTATAATTGGTTGGTTCTTGGGCAGTATAAGGGAGCGTTCACACTTGTAGTTCGGTTCGTTTGGTTCATTTGGTCCATTTGGTCTGGACCAAAAAAGAAAAAAAAACATTTAGTCCTGGTCCGATTAGCGTTCAGACTGGCAATTTTATCACCGAACCTAAAGGCATAGGGATACATTCACAACCTGATTGGTCGGATTTTATGATGTACTGACGTCTGACGCCTGTGATGGGCAAACTCGCGACTATGACGAGAAAAACCGATATGCGTGAGGATTCTGTCCTTTTTAGGTTCTCATCTTCCTGTTTTTGGTTCGTTTACATGTCTTTGGTCCGTGTTGCGTTCATATATCAGAGTTCGTTTGGAAGCGGGACCCATCTTTTCAGCGGTCTCGGTCCGCTTGTTTGGTGTGCACCAGGGTTTGGATGGCAGCGTTCACGTATGTTCAAATGAACCGCACTAACAGAGCAATCGCACCAGGGTTTGTTTTAATCAAACCAAACATGACAAGTGTGAATGCACCCTAAGGTGCAGTATGGTCTAGGGCTAGGCTATATGACAGTGGTTCTCGACTGGTTTGGCCATGGGACCCACATTTTTTTAAGCCACGACCCACATATTATTTAGGAATTTGAGCCAAACAAATTTATTTCTCAAATATCACTAACACTGATGAATATACAGTAATATAAGGCCGTTAAATAGCAGTCCCAAAGCTCACGAGTTTGCACTTACTTAATCGCATAGTGTAAAGAGTGTGCATATTTGGCGTGCTGTCTGGGGGAAGGGCTGCAAGCTCAGAATGGAATGTGGCCCAAACCCAGAGTACTACAGTTACTATGGTAAAGACACAATACTAACATGAACTGTTAATAAAACATATGGACACTGATTCTGATGAATAGTACGAATATCATACCTCCATGCAAATCCCTTCCAGCTAACACACTACGTACTAGTTACATAATTTTTGTTACGTAATTTTTGGTAAATTCATGACTTACTAATTGACAATGTAACTACGAAGTTGCATGCTTGTAATTTTAACCGCAAAAAACGTGTTCTGTGTGAACCGGCCCCAACAAGTTATGAAAATAACATTAGAATAATGAGCAGATAGCAGATACTAAATCAGGACAACATGAAACGCAGGTCAGTGAAATGGAAAAAACCCTGCAAGGTCTAGAGACGCGTTTTTTAAAAGCTGAACTTTTTAACCTGAGCGCCAGGTTTTAGAACGCCATGTCATGCGCAAGACGTGGCAAAAGACGCGAGCGCAATGGTCAAACCCTTGCGTATAGCGCGAGTTTACATGGAAAAGTAGAGCAGTGGAATGGAAAAGCGTGTTCTGTCTGACAGAAGAGCCAAGTCTTTGCAGAAAGGTCAACAGCTTTCGTGCATGTCTTTCAAAATAAAAGTCTCGTGCATCAGAAAAAATGTTTAATTAAGTTTTTTTGTTGTTGTGTTGTTTCTCTGACAACACACTCCACGACCCACTTTTGGTTCGTGACCCACCAGTTGAGAAACACTGCCTTATGACATCCAGTCAAAGATTTGGCCGTGTAAAACAATTGGCCTTTCATAAGTATCTCACACCACGACTGCCATAATTTTATGATGCTGTGTCAAGTAAAAAGTACTTCAATCTGTTGCACTCTTGTGTTTTGAGGCATTACATTTAAATGCAGCCAGACGATGTGCCTCCTAACATTACTGAAGCACAACAAACTCAATGACTCCAATAAAGTGCCACCACAACAGTCGTATTTACCCCCCCTCCATCCCCCTGATCTCTGGCAAATCCTCTCATGACCCATATCTGTGGAGTCAACATCCTCAGAAGCCCAATTGCCCTCTCTCCAGCTCAACAGCAACAGAGAACTGCCCCCATCGCCACCCCACCGAGGCCTGCAAACACCAATCTGAAAAAGGCCTGGGGATCCATTTTGAACACACGCTACTTTGGGAATGCCGCCTCTGGTTAAGACAGGGACAGGAAGACCTTCAGGGCTGGTTTTAGAGTGAGAAGAGGGACAGCAGAAGCAGGGGGTAATGGACACCGGCCTCGAGACGAGATGGGGACGGTCGGGGGGCAGAGGGCATTTCATGAGGGATGGATATCCTTTTAAAATAAGCCACCGTAACGTACATGAACACAGTTGGAGTTGATAGTATGCCGTATGGAAGACCGTGTTTGTAGTTTGTTTACAACCCAGACATTTCTTACGTGACTTGCTATGAGATGTAACTCGGTTTTTGAAAATAATAAAATAAATCAATAATAATAAAAACATTTCTCTTAAAGATAAAATAGGACACATGACTTGGTCAGTTTTTGAACTGTGTTTTGCCAGTGTTTTGAGTGATGGTCTTGGAGGCTAAGTAGCTGTCCTCCAATTTGCCTGAGGGCAAACATCTGGATCCAAATCTAAGACCTGACACACTTTAGATGGAAGAGGAATCAGGTCACTGTGACCTACGCAGGGCACAGATCCAAATAAATAAATAAGTAGAAGAGCATCGAGGCTGTTGGTTACTGAACCGATGTAAAAACTGACCTGCATGCAGCTTGATATAAATACGGCCTTTGAACAGAGACATGGATTTCTCAGAACTAAAGAATACAGTGCATTTAATTTCAGACCAGACGCTCTTGTAACCATGTAACCGCAGAGCCTGCGATCCTTACGCCATAGTTAGAGCCCGGACAACGCAGCCAGACCCAATTAATGGTCTTATTGTATTAGCCTGTGTGCTGCGCTGTCCATCCCAATCAGCCTAGAGTGCACGTAATCTGATATTCTCTTTAAATGCAAGGTGCACGCTGTGCGCCCGGCACTTTTTAGCATCACAAAACAAAGCTCAGTTCTACTACGGAAACGTCACAAGGGGTTACGTCAATCAACACGGCACCATGGCAGGCAACGTGGAATAATTCATACCTGCACACAGTTATTCCACAGAGAACGCTCTCACACACACACACATGCATGGTGCGAGGATGTGCATAACTCGTGTGCACAACACACACACTTCAACTCAGAGAAGCAACAACAGTCGACATCTGTCACTATTACAGGACAAGCAGAGTTGAGGAATAACTAACTAAAAGTAGTTTCAGTAGAGTGACAGTAGCTCAGCTGTTTTGAAAACAGTAAGTTTTCAGTAACGAGCTACTTTTTCCAACCAGTAGCAGAGTAGTGTGACAACGATACATTTCTATTTTTGTAATATTGTATTGCATACACAGATTTACAGCTGAGTGAATTGAGGTAATAATCATACTTACCTAAAATGGTGACTTTCTTGCATATGAATTTCACATTAAGAAGTTCAGTTCATTTTAGAGAATCAGTTTGTGACGATTTGAAATTTTATTTTTTGTTTAATCTTACTTGGTAACTGTGAAACTGGATTTTATGTATGAGAGGTGGTATAAAAGCACTGTAAATATGTAAATAATAATAATAATTTATAACATGTTTTATACAGTACATGCATTTAAAAAGTGCTTCACAGGTCAGAAAAACAATATTTTGTAAATAATGACAATAATAATAATAATGATGTTATTAATATTAATATATTATTAATATATATATATATATATATATATATTTTTTTTTTTTTTTTTTTTTTTTTTTACAAATCTTACTGACTTTTGAAGAATTGTATTTATAGCACTGTATGTCAGGATTGTATGTATAAGATGTGTTATGAATAAAATGTTGTTATTATTATTATTATTATTATTATGATTATTATTATTATTATCTGTGAAGCACTTTAAGCTGGATTATATGTATAAAATGTGCCATAAATACAATTCAAAATTGTAATGTAGAGGCATTATGTGTAAACATCATGGTTATTGTAGTTCTAGACTAAATGTAAGCATTACTCAGTCAGTATTCCTCAAAATGAATAAAAACAGTGAAATTCTATCTCAGAATATTGCACAAACCTGCAATAATTACATATATTAAATTAAACAATATATACTTTATGTATTTAATCTCACTTTATTAACCAGTGTCTTTGCTGTTGACCTTCGATGATCCAATTCAACCATACTAATAATAACCAAAAATGACTTAAGATAAACATCACATTTGTAATCAGCCCAGGTGAGAAAAAGTAATGCAAAAGTAATGTAACAGATTACTTTTCATAAAAAGTAACTAAGTAATGTAATTAGTTACTTTTTTAGGAAGTAAAGCGATATTGTAATGCATTACTTTTAAAAGTAACTTTCCCCAACACTGGTTATTTATATGAAATGCTCCAAAAACAGTGGTGGTATATAGTATGAATTTATCTGAATGTGGTCCTCCTACATTAAAAGGCTTTTTTTTTTCTTTTTTTGTTGTTGTTGTTGTTGTTGTACAGTTTTTTTTTTTTAAATTGGTAGATTAACTGTACTGTATATATCTAGTACAATGAAAAGATACAGCTTCAAAGTAGCATTCCCTATCCTGATTTGAAAAAAAATATAGTTTCTACAGTTAAAAAGAAGAAAGTAACAGAGGTACAGACAGCAATCAGCATGTACAGTAAACTGCAGGAATCAGCAGACAATACAATGAAGTGCCCTTGAGCTATGACATCTGTATGTGACAAACCTCACATAGCTTCAGACTTTACTTATTTAAATGTTTACGTTGTTGGAATTTATCCTTTTTTGTAAACTTCAGACCTGAGGATAATAAACAGTAGCAGAGCGTGGGTAGAATAGAAAGTAGGCCAGATAAACAGTGTTGCAGCAATAACATGTCTCGTTACATCACGTTCATACATAATGTCATTTAAGGTTGTGCCGGTATCCTGTTTATGTTTTCATGCAGCTTTTGTCTATGGCGCTATAAAGCTGCTGGCTTAAGACAAGATTTTCCATTCAAATGTCAAACGCAAGAGCGTCTTTCCCTTTTCTGGCATTTGTCATGTCATATTCAGCAAATATAGAGGGTGAAATACGTTGTGTCCAAAGAAAACAGTCATTAATCCAAGAGGCACAGATGCACGGAGAAGACTGGGGAGATGGATAGGAAAATCAGCGGCACTATATTTGAGCTAATATAAATTAATAGCTACTGGTACAGGTCTCACTGGAGTTATCAATGGGACCAAGCCGGTTTCTCTGGGGGTAACAGACGTAAAGAGCAAGAGGCTGGGAGTCTGGCACCAGCCGCTGTCTGTCTGCTCAGACAGAGTGAGTTATGCTTCCAAGATATTCTTTGCCTACAGCTATCCTTTATCCCGGAATATAATGGGGTTGTTAGATGCAGAAATGGCTCGTCTTGAGCATCTACTATTTGTGTGAAGGAAGCTGAAGTGACAATTAAAATGATTAATATTAGTCAGACCTTGAGAATCATAAGACCAGGATATAAATACAAAGGGAGACAGAATAGACCAAAATACATATGAGAGAAGAACAAAAAAGAAGGGGTTGAAGGCAGACCTTGACTAAAAGTACTAAAAGCAGCAATGCTACTAAGTACATTTTTCATTATTGTGACAGAAGCTTAGCAGTTATAAAAATAGTGTAGCTTTTTCAGTAACAAACTATGGTTTATCAAACATGCTTTCCTAAAATATCCACTTTCTCTAATAGGAAATACAAATCATTTTAGTGAATCAGTTCTGACGATTCAATCAAATGAACCAATTTAAATAAACAATTTCATGAATCATTTGAGCCCTGAGCAAAGTCCCTGCACCTTTGTTTTTATCGCAAAGTGTTAAATGCTGTTGTTCAACTCTCTTCTCGCCTCAAGAGTTTTATTAGTATGTAAACTGTGTCCAATTTAATTAATTCAAATATAAATTCTGATCTGACTGCAGAATTAAAGGTGCACAGTTTTTTATTTTTTTTTTATTTTATTTTGCACTGGTAATTATAGTAGTAGTCATGAGCTAATTTCAACACCTAGTGATATGGATATACTTGTTTTAGGTGGGTTTGTACTTGTCTTGGTTTTGTTTTCTACAGTATGTTTGGGTTTGCTTCCATGGTTTCTCAATGATTTGATTTACTTCCCTGGTTTCTCAATGATTAATAGTTTACACCTGATGTTCATTTCGTTGGTTAGTTTGCTTAAATCCTGTGTTTGTTCAGTTAATGATTTGTTCTTGTCAAGTTAAATTCTGTTCTGTTCATGTTTAAATCCTGTGATATCCAGAGTGCCTCTGTTACCTTTTTGAGTTGCTAATAAATCAACTGCTGTGACTTAGTCCTGGAGATGGAGGAGGATCACAATGCCAGTGTCAACGGAACGCACTTCGCGCCTTCAGCCATGCCCCCCGCAGAATTAAAGCCAGAGCCCACCGCAGTCATTGAGCTTGAGCCAGCCATGATGCCAGCACCAGAGCGGATGCCTAAGTCAATCTTCATCCTAGAGCCCGAGCCCTACAAAATGCCTGACCAGGTGCATGAGCTGGCAATACTATCCGTTCCCAAGGGCATTTTGGTGGAATATGAGGGGGTGGAGTGGAGCCCTGTCCCTTCTGCCAAGGCAGATATAAGTGCGCTAAACTCATCATTTTTGAAGTGATGGAAAGTATTAGTAGCCTAGAACCTACAAACCTGCTCCTAGAACCTACAAACCTGTAACTCCACCTCGACCCGTCGACCAGACGGCTCCACCTTGGTTACTTGCTCCTTTGGCTAGGTAGTCCCTACGGCTCCACTGGGCTTCCTCGTCCATCCAGATCCGTCTTGGTCAGTCGTCGCTCTGCCATAGCCATAGACTTCTGGGCTTTCATCTGCGACTTGTCCTTCCACTCCACCTTCCCTCCGACATCACCTTGGTCCTCAGTCACACAGGCTCTGCTTCAGTCCTCCACAGCACCTTGGCTTCACCTCGGCCGCTCGTCCCCGTGGCTCCGCCTTGGTCTCCAGGACCTTCTGTGTTTCATGATCTCATCGGCTCTTCATCTGCGCCTGGGTCTCCACCACCATCTGCTCCTCCTTAGTCAGTCAACCCCCTGGTTCCACCTGCCAAGTATCCACCATGGATCCTCCATGCCTCAACTCCGCCATGGGCCTGCATCCTGCATGGGGTTCCTGCTGGGGATTCCGCCCTGGCTCCTCCCACCTTCATCTCCACCTTGGCTCCTCCCTCCTCCGGGAGGTTCTGTTCAGTTTGCCTCACATCCTCCACCTAAGCCCCCTCCTGCCCTCCTTTGTTTGACTTTGGGAGCAAAGAAGGCATGACTACACAGCTTACAACAAAATTATGTCAAACAGCATAACACACTTTGTACAACTAAAAGTGGATGATACCCAAACCTTGCATATCAAGTTAAAAATAGTCACACCTGCTCTTAAGTTAAAAATACGGTGGATAGTTGTCATGAGCTTATACTGACACTTAGCGCCGTGGTTGTAATGTCACCCAAAAGCAAATTTTTCTGTTACTAATGCAATTGCGAAACGCTCTTTTCACATAATTAATTATTCAAGAAGCAAAAAGGACCAACAACAGGGTTACGCAGATATAGCAAGGCCATGTGATCTCAAAATGGTAACCTCAATGAGGCAACCCACTCTATGTAAAATAAAACTGCTTTTATTAGATCACTGATATAGACTTTGCTTCATTAAAGGATACTTAAGAGGTAGGTTTGCAGATTTTCAACAAGCTTTGTATTGTTACAATGTTGATAGTATATGTAAATGAAAAATATTTACTCTTTGGCAAATTCCTTTTTAAAAAGAGTGGTTTAACTACAGTACTTTACATAATGAGTAAGCTATGGAAGCTATAGTTCAAAGCAGCTTCCACTGTGAAAGTACACTGTTTCAGTTGGTTCATGGTGTCTGGTTTTGATTGTCATCTGTGACAAACTCTGTGTGTGTCATTCTCTATTTCTATCTCACATTCAAACAATGGCACTTTGATGAGGAGCAGTCACTCTCTGAAATTCCCTTTGAGTGAAGCCAAATGCACTGTGGTGACAATTAGCCACGCATCTCACACGAGGAAATCAGCAGGGCTAATCTTAGAGTCATCTCATATCTCAATGGACATGACCTCAAAGCAGAGAGCTCTCTCCTGGTGCATTTACAGTAAGTCAACGCCAAAATTATTACAGAAACACATACAGTGACTCAACCTCCATGCCATAGAAGACAACAGCCTGAAACAGTGATGTGAAGGGCATTGTGGGACGGTGGTGGGTTGGGGAATCGAGAGGGTAATGACTAGGTCCAGAGCGTAGTGACATGAAAAACAGGCCTTGACAGATCAGGGGAGGTTCTGCTTTGTTGTAGGGTTGCAGCAAAGGGTTACAGGAAGGAAAAAGCACAATATACAAGAAGGATCAAAACTAGAGCAGCACAGCAAAGTCACGCAAGTCAAGACAACCTCACTAGATTGATCAAACATCTTTCCTCCCTTACAACCATGTGGACAGTCTGAACCCCAGAAGCAGACAGTAATTAAAGCAGTGTTGGAAAGCCCAGAAGGCTCACAGGAGATCAGTGTTTCTATGTTTTTTGAAAAGGAAAAGGGAGAGGAGAGATAACTGTCTTATTGTTCACATGAATAAGTCTGCTACTTGGCTGTCAGCTGCTGTTTTGAACACACATGCTGAGCTCATGAAAATGGTGCAACATTCCCCTCTGAAAAAAAAGTTTATGAAATGTTTCAGATATCAGGTGAAACACCAAAACATGATTGTACAAAGTATCTGTCATCTGTTACTTCGCTAGGTTGATGTTAAAAGAATAGTTCAGTCAAAAGTGAAAGACCCTTATGAAAAAATGAAAACCCTCATGTTCTGCAGAACACAAAAGATATACAGAACAATGTTTCAACTGTTTTTGTCCATATAATGAAAAGTTAGTGGGGTCCAAAACAAAAGTGGATCCCACTGACTTTCAATGCATGAACAGAGGACTTTTTCAAAACATCTTTTGTGTTCCACAGATGAAAGAATGAGAAAATTATGACAATTTTCATTTTTTGGGTCAACTAACCTCATTGCTGTGGAATTTCTAGGGTGTGCTATATGGTTGCTAGGGAATTACAAGATGGTTGCTAGGTGTTTTTTCTGGTCCCAAGACAAAAAAAAAAAAAGTACACTCATGAGTCTCTGTTATATTCTGGTCTCTAGACATGGCTTAAATCCCTCCCTTAATGTAAACTTATGGGATTTTCAATCATATGCTACAGTATGTGAAAATCGTAAAGGTGCTTTCTGTACTTTTGTGCTAGTTTAAAAAGTTACACATTTTACACATTTACACATTGTGTTTTTGTGAAGAGTCAAAACAGGAAAAAAAAACCTATAATTTTCTATAGTTTCCCATGGGTCATCACTAGAGAATCCTCACGCTCAGTGGCTGCTGTTTTTGTAGACACAATTGCGAAGTAGTGTTGTTTGTTTGTTGAATCAAAGAGCAAAAATTAGACAGTGGAGCACACTTATTATCATGCTCGACCAGGAATTATTTAAATGAGTAATATTGTGACGTGTATGTTTTAAGAAGAAACAAGTTTAGAAACAGTGCTTACTTGGGGTGTAACGAAACCCTAATGTCACGTTTCTATACATATTGCGATACTGAACTCACGATACGATATTATTGCGATACTCCAAGACATATAGTAAAAGGTTAACAAAAAATGTACTGTTGATTAAAATGCTACATTTGGTATTACAATGGGGTGGTAATGAATAGTCTTGGACTTGGTGCTGGTAACCCAATATACAGGACAATAGTGACACCAAAAAGATCCTGAAGCTTCAAATACAGAATTATTTTAGACAAATATGCTTGAACTCTGTCACTGACTAGATACATTTAAAATAATGTAGGTCACTTTTACTGGTAACATAAGACATTTGGCATTATCAGGACCCACAAATATTCCTCAATTACATTATTATAGATTATATTCAACATTATAAAACGATTAGTTCCTGTTCTTGATTCTGATTGGTCAATAGCTGTGTTTTATCCACAATAAAACACGGCTATGACCGCTTCACCCAACAGTTCTGTGTATCACTACACAACACCCTTAGCAACCACTCTTAGCAATGTAAACTCTATGTTCTCAATTGATATTTTTCATTGAAGCTTACTGTATTATGTAGAAGAGTATTGTGAGAAAAAGATCGAGTGAGCGAGTTTATTACCTGCATTCAGATTTAGCATTATCCTTCAGTTCAGTCCTATGTTCATAATAAAAAATCTGTTTAAATGTCCAATGTATTATCCTGTCCTTTTAACAGTTAAGGGGTTTTCCCATGACTGACAGCGCTAGTCAAAGCATTTGTCAGTTGCGTCTTGTTCAGTGTTCACAACAATTCAGTCTTTTCAATGTAAAAGTCTTCGCTACTGACTGACACACTCATAAAGACAGTCTTTGCTGCCATCTAATGGTGTAATAATGTAACTTCTGTTGCTGTTCACGGTCAGGGACTATTTTTTCCGGCGTAAGGAAGGCTTTAGTGAAAGTTTACTTCATGAAAGTTGCATTGATGCATATTTTTGGCTTTAATATTTGTATTGTGTGGTAACAGTTTTATAAAAGCAATAAGGCTATACTCGAGGCTAGTGCTGTATTGTGAATAAGTCACGGCTGAAGGGCGTTGTAAGGCACGACGCAAAGCAGAGTGCCTGCAACCCCTTCAGCCGTGACTTATTCACGGTACAGCACAGCCACGAGTACCTTATTGCTTACTTATATAGAGTAGTTTAATGTAGTAGTGACACTAAAACTCTGTCAACTTGAATTTTTTCTCACAGAGTAATTTTAATTTTGGGTGAACTATACACAATACATATTGTCACTATCCACGATACATATTGTTGCATTTTTGTATTGTGATATATTGTGACACAATATATTCTTACACCCATAGTGCTTACTGATATAAAGAATAACTCCCTTTGGAGTGGACCTTTTTCATGCTCAAACAGTATAAAATTCTTGGAATAGGGAGGAATAGGAAAAGCAATAGTGAAAGTGACACTTGCGTTGGCAAGAACCAATGAAAAATTACACTGAATAAATATATAAATCTGAAAAGTTCATGTCTTAGTTTTCAACATTCATTACTTGTTTAAAATAGCTTTAAACTGCAGGACTCTACGGTTTCATTCCAGCCCAAGGGTCATGGTAAACTTCCACTCATATTGATCCAAGACTGAGATGTTTATCTTCTGGCTGGGTCCCACTTTTACAGCTTACCTCACTTTAGAGGAATGACTGCATTTTAATTTCTGAATAATGTGGATTGTGTGTGTGCGCAAGTTTGTCTGGAAACAGCACATGCTGGGATGAAAATGACTTGTATTGTGGCAGGCAGGGCTGGGGGCCGTGTAATACAGATCGGTGTGGTGTTGTGGCCTCCTGCAGGGGCTGATGGGAGGAAACAGCTGTAAGAGCCAGAGGGAAAGAGAGAGGCATACCAACACTCAGCGCTTCCTGGAGAACAGCACGCTCACTCCAAAACAACACTCCCCTACCTCTCCTCTCCCTTTCAGTACACCTCTTCTCTTCCACTTGCAGTTTTATCTCACTGTCTCTTCTCTTTTCAATTGGTCTCACCTCATTTTGTCCTTTCTATTCTCAATTTGTCTCATCTTATCTTAAATTATCTTCACTTTGTCTTTTCTCAGTTTGTCACATTTCATCTTAATTTATCTCATCTCTTCTCATCTCAGTTTGCCTGCTCTCTTCTTGTATCATCTCACTTTGTCTCTTCTCAATTTATCTAATCTCATCTTAATTGAAATCATCATTTCTGATCTCACTGTCATCTTAGTTTGTCTGATCTTTTCTTGTCTCATCCCACATTGTCTTTATTCTTCTCAGTTCATCTCATCTAAAGTTATTTAATGTTTTCTCATTTCATCTCAGTTTGTCTACTTCTCATCTCATTTCACTCTCTATTCTCTTCTGTCCTCTTCTCGAATTGTCTCATCTCCTGATCTCAAATACCTGATCTCTTCTTGTGTCATTTCACTTTGCCTCATTTCTTCTCAGTTATATTGTTAACATGATTAGCTATAAAAGGGATGTCTTAGAGAGGCAGAGTCTCTCAGAAGTAAAGATGGGCAGAGCTGTGAAAGAGTGCGTAAAAGATTGTGGAATACTTTAAAAACAATGTTCCTCAACGTCAAATTGCAAAGGCTTTGCAAATCTCATCATCTACAGTGCATAACATCATCAAAAGATTCAGAGAAACTGGAGAAATCTCTGTGCATAAGGGACAAGGCCGAAGACCTTTATTGGATGCCTGTGGTCTTAGGGCCCTCAGACGACACTGCATGACTCATCAGCATAATTGTGTCAATAACATTACTAAATAGGCCCAGGAATACTTACAGAAACCACTGTCGGTAAACACAATCCGCCGTGCCATCTGCAGATGCTAACTAAAGCTCTATCATGCAAAAAGAAAGCCATATGTGAACATGGTCCAGAAGCGCTGTTGTGTCCTGTGGGCCAAGGCTCATTTAAAATGGACTGTTTCAATGTGGGAAAGTGTTCTATGGTCAGACGAGTCCAAATTTGACATTCTTTTTGGAAATCACGGATGCCGTGTCCTCCGGGCTAAAGAGGAGGGAGACCTTCCAGCGTGTTATCAGCGTTCAGTTCAAAAGCCTGCATCTCTGGTGGTATGGGGGTGCATAAGTGCATATGGTATGGGCAGCTTGCATGTTTTGGAAGGCACTATGAATGCTGAAAGGTATATAAAGGTTTTAGAGCAACATATGCTCCCCTCCAGATGACGTCTATTTCAGGGAAGGCCTTGTGTATTTCAGCAGGACAATGCAAAACATAATGCAGCTATTACAACAGCATGGCTTCGTCGTAGAAGAGTCCGGGTGCTGAATTGGCCTGCCTGCAGTCCAGATCTTTCACCTATAGAGAACATTTGGCACATCATTAAACGAAAGATGACCACAAATTCTTCAGCAGCTGGAAACCTATATCAGGCAAGAATTGGACCAAATTTCAACACCAAAACTCCAGAAACTCATAACCTCGATGCTCAGACGTCTTCATACTGTTTTGAAAAGAAGAGGAGATGCTACACCATGGTAAACATGCCCCCGTTCCAACTTTTTTGAGACCTGTAGCAGACATCAAATTTGAAATGAGCTCATTTTGTGCATAAAATTATAAAATTTCTCAGTTCTGTCATTTTTTATGTTATCTATGTTCTATTGTGAATAAAATATTGGCTCATGTGATTTGAAAGTCTTTTAGTTGTCATTTTATTCAAATGTAAAAAACGTCCCAACATTTCCAGAATTTGGGTTATAAAAACATAATTCCTCATATTCATCTTGCGGGTCTCTTCTCTTCTCAATTTGTCTCCTCTCTTCTCATCTCAATTTCCCTGACCTCTTCATGTGTCATCTCACTTTATCTCATCTCTTCTCCATTTATTTAATCTAATCTTAATTTAAATCATAATGTCTTGTCTTATCTCACTCTCATCTCATCTGTTCTCAATTCAATTTGTCTCATCTCCTCTTGTCTCATCTCAGATGGCCTACTTTGTCTCATCTCACTTTTATTTAATATCTTCTCGTCTCTTCTAGTCTCATTTCTCATTTTCCATATTCTCTTTTTGACTCTTTCCTTCTTGATTTGTCTGATCTATTCTTGTCTTGTCTTGTCTCATCTTAATTTGTCTCGTCTCCTCCTGTCTCCTAACCTCTACTTTTAGATCCTGTTTGTCTGCCTTCACACTGTTTGTTTATCTTTGCTCTCAGTGAAATGCACAGATCTACAGGGAGGGAGGGAGGTCAGTGAGTTTGTCTGAGCTGATGTTGCTGTCATAACCATTTCTTTCACAGCAACACGGAGGACGTATATAGAGGTTTCAGCTTTCAAAACATGCCCTGGATCAGGTGACAAGGTCAGCATGGGGTGTGGAGGTGTAAGAGGTGACCAGCACAGGCTAAAACCATGCCCTTTCCTGGCATTGTTGTCATCAGAAAACATTGTAAACTTCATACCTTCATACTCAGAGGAATAAAACAGTAAATGTCCACATGAAATATAAAAACAAGGAATCATTTACTTAAGGACTGACATTGCTGTCATCCATTTAGAAGCGCATCTTAAGCGAAGCTTAATTAACCCAACACACGTTCCCTCTCAAGCAAACAGTGCTACCCTGCATTAAGATCAATTCAATGTGTCAGATTTTAAACAGGCTTCCCAGAGTTCCCCAGTAGACCCATTTCATCTTCTTGCTCGTCTGTGGCATCAGAAAGCTGGAACACTAAACTTCTTAATTCCCATTGAGATCTGGCACGGTTTGAGATCTGGCATTATACTGCTTGTCTGTAAATTATCCCTCAGAGAGAAAGAAGATGGCATGGCTGAGTTGTGTGCCGTGGTGTGGTAGTTCCTCGCCACTCTCTCTGGGGGCTTTCGACATGCCGCATAAATGCAGCAGACTAAATTAATCTAATCACCACCAGATTGCACCTAATTTATATCTGACAAGCAGGAGACGAAACCCCACATCTCCTCTGTTTAGTAACCTCTGAGCATCAGAAGTAGGCTGTGATATGAAGCAGAACTGCCCTACGGTCCTAAGGGAGACGCTCGGCAGGCCAGACCAGAGGACAGCATGGTACACAACAATGAATCTGTTATGGGAAAGACGTCTACTCTGTGTGTTTTGGCATAGTCAATGTCTTTGAAATCATTTAAAGACTTTTATTTTTAAATTCCTGGATTGAAGCATATTAACGTCACCCCAGCTATAGAAAGAAACTAGTTGAAAAGCAGGTCAGTTCCTCTCAATAAAATACCACATGAGTGAAACATTTTGGAGAGGCAGACCGTCCACATGAGCCTGAATATAAATATGGTTTTAAATAGAAGACCCTGAGATGGTCGCTGTCTTGTGGGAAATGAAATGCGAGGATACGGGCAGTGCGGAGGAGAAGATAAAAGGAGCTTTATGCGGTTCTGGCTTTACCTTGGTGCTGCTGGTGGTGATACAGTTGCTGCTCCCCCATAAGCCTCCACTCCCCATCTCTGTACAGTCAGCATTGTAAACACATTGTTGCCGCGGGCAACCAAGCAGTTGACTCGGTGGGTGTTTTATTCATGCATGGCTGACAGTGACTCGTACATCTCCCACAATTTTGGTCCTCTCTCCCTGTTCTCCTCCAACACAATGCAAATCTGGACTGATCACTCTAAATCCGTCTGCAAAACAGTGCTGCCCACCTTTCTGAAACAGAATAAATATAACCAACTCATTTCGCAGTTTAAATTCTGCTCACACTCACATAAACACAAAGACATCAGTGATACAAGTGCATCTTTTAGGGTCAGGTAAAAAAAAAAAAAAAGAACTTAAATATGTAAATAAATAAAATAAACAGATTTATACTTTAGGCCCCGTTTCCATCTGGTATTAAAACGCATTTGGTCAATCGGATCACAAGTGGACAACGCTAAATACAGGTGTAAACGGTGTGTAAAACGTTTTGAGCTTGTCCACTTTCGACCACTTCCAGAGGTAGTTGAAAAAGCATTCAAACAGATTGCTTTCATAGTGGAAACGCTCCTTGGTCGAATGTGTTCAAACAGCCACCAAAGACCGTCATTCTCCGCCTACTGAACTAACGCGTAAACATTATGGAAAGTGTGCTAGCCAAACAAGATTTAAACTTTGTTAGCTAAAGACCCAAATTTGTTTTAAAGACGAAAATAGTACCAAGAACAATGTTCTCTCACCATTCCTGATTTCTAACACGCATTCACCGCATTCAGCCGGTCTTGTGGCTGTCAGAGCAGAAACGAAAGCTGCTGCTCTCCGTATGTTTTTCCGTTGTCTCCGGTAGCATTCATGTATAAATTGCACAAGCTTATTTTGTCCATTAGATCGAAAGATCTGGAAAAAAAAAACAACAACATACATTTACCTGCCCATAGACCCTCCCCTTGAAGAAATCAGCAAAGAAGTGGTCGAAACGATTATTTAAATAAAAAAATTAAAAATAAATAAAAAAAGGCAACTATTGGCCGATAATAATGGCCTTGGTGATACACTGGTCGACCACTAATACCAATTCTTAAAATAATTCAGATATTTGAACATCTGTCTTTTAGTGAATGTATTCATTTGAAACCTATGGGAATATAAATATGAAATCTAGTCAAATCAGAATCAACTGAAATGAAAATTGATTTACAGTAATTCAATTTGATTTAGATTCTGAATTTGAATTCAGATTCACATTTGGATTCTAAATTCAGATCCAGATTTGCGCTCAGATTCTAAATTCAAATTCAGATTTGCATTCAGATTCAATTTGCATTAGAATTCTACATTCAAATTCTGATATTCGGATTTGTATTTTAAATCAAAACTGAATCCTGATTCAAGACATTGTGAATGTTAATGAGAAAATAAGTGTCATAATCAAAAGCTTTTGTGAAAGCACCACTTTTGTAAACACTTGACTAAACAGATTTTTCATGAAGCACTGTGTGAAAAAGCATGAGTCAAAGAACATTTATGTATACCTGACATATGGCCATTTTATGAATTGACTTATGGTTCGACGAGCTTAAATTCTTAGCTACAAGCAGACAGAGGTAGAGGAGCAATACTAAGCCCATTAAGACATAAAACACCATGCTTCAGTCATTCAACCAATCAGAACTCTGCCCGAGGGTGTTAAGGCCTGTCACAACACATGAGTCCTCAGAAAACCTGTCATATGGCTGATGGGCTTTTATAAAAATTCCCTTTGAAATGGTATATATATGTCTCTTGTTTGAAGTTTAAGTTTCCATTTGTGAAGATGGGTCTGTCCTCAATGTTGCGTGCCTCATCTCATCTATACTTAACACCCTTTCTGACCCAGGGCATGGCCTCAGACGGGTTGAATGGGCTTTTAGGTCAATGAGTATCTGTGAGGGGAAAACCTGGGATGACTGAACACATACACAAACACGTTTGAAGTGAAGTGTCACTGGCCGTGACTCTCTGAGGCCCAATGGTGTGATTCGTTCCTTGATAAATATTTCAGCCCAACTACTTTCTTCACTTACAGTCAAATGTAAACACACTAATCCAGCCTGTGTAGACCAAACCTGGGTTAAAGAGCATCAGCTGGATTCTGCTGTCGATGCGGATCACCTCGGGCGCATAGAACATCCTTTGATTACACTTCCACACTTCTTCTGCCCATTCCACACCTCACCGCTGTCCCTAACCCCACAGGTGAGAGTTACAAGACTAAATGGGATTTCATTCAATGCTCCTTTCGGATGTTGCCATGGAAACCCCGACAATAACAGCATGCAGAGTTACATGTGGCTTTGTGTATGCTGGTTGTCGCTGAGGCATCATGGTAGAGAAAAACAGGAGGCTATTGTGCGCAGCCCTAGGGAGTGGCATTGACATTTGCTTTTGCAGGATGCACTCTCAGCTCTATTATAACAAGATCCATGGCAGAGTGCCTCAACACAATACCAGCCTACTTCTATTGAAGACTTGTTGTCCAGGAGTGATTCATCACCAAAACTGTGGGGACTCACTAGGCACAAGGTGGACAAAGCTAAGCAGGACACAGCTCTGGAAAAAAAGGTAGGAAAACTAGGATTCCTAAAGAGAACGTAATTGGAATGTCCCACTGATGTAAATATACAGCCGGTCTGGATCACCTTCCAACGGATGTGTTGGCTGCATGCCGTAGGGTAATTTCCTTGTGCTGCTGCTGCTTGTGTGTGTGTGTGTGTCTTCACAGATACATCATTACAGTTGGGGTCACTGCAGAGCGAAGCAGGGGACTCCTTTTAACAGACAGGCAGCAACTGCTCAGGAACGCCACCTTCATCCACCTCAAACTGGAAGACCTCATCTCTGCCTGCTGCCCAGACTAACAAGCTACAGTGTACTGGAATATAAACAGGAAAAAGAGCAAGACTCAGGGAAGAGAACAATGGTGTCAAACTGAGACAGTAGTGACTGAAACTCTGAAATCTGGAAATTATTTGAAAACCATGCACTGTACAACTGCAGGAAGAAACTACATTGCCTGATGGATATTTGTTTTTTGATCTGACTCTTAAAGAGTGGTGCTTACTAAGCATGCTAAAGCAAAATCATACTATTATATTTAAAAAATACTATTAAAATACTATTATTTACTACTATACTGCTAAATATAACAGAACGGATACTATTAAAGGGATAGTTTACCCAAAAATGAAAATTTTGTCATCATTTACTCCCCCTCAAGTTGTTCCAAACCTCTGCTTGGTTACAAACATTCTTCCAAATATCTTCATTTGTGTTCAGCAGAACAAAGAAATTCATACAGGTTTGGAACAACTTGAGAGTGAGTAAATGATGACAAAATTTTCATTTTTGGGTGAACTATCCCTTTAATAAGCATACTATTAAATTAAAATTCTATACTAGTTTGTAATAAATAAAAACTGAAAAACACCTGAAATTAAGCATCACAACATGAAAGTGCACAGTATGAAAATGGATAATTATTTTGAAATTTGATAAAGATTGCATTTAACAATTTTTTTTTTTAAATGTTCAATTAGCATTTTTAAAAATAAAAAAGTGAACTTAAGATGATGCAAAGTTAATCTAAAGATAAAAACAGAGGAAATGAGCATGCACAATTAAAATCGGCATGAAAAGGATAGTCTTTTCTTTCCTTATTGTGATGTATATCCGACTGAAACGTTTTTGAAAAAATGTAGGGCAGGACTTGATTTATCCATCGGGAATTGATTGGATCGTTGGATTGTTGTGATTTGCTATTGCTGCGATCATTACTCGATAGCAATATATTGTGCATTCCTATTAAAAACTACTCACACCTTAGCAAACATATAGAAACACACTGGCAACTGCCCACAACAACGCTGTTTTGGACAGTTTCTTCAGAAAATATAAAAGTATTATTACTGCTAAAATATTTCAGATTGTATAAACATGCAATACTACATTTCCTTACTAGGAAATTAGTACAAAACATCAGACACATACTTAAAGGGTTAGTTCACCCAAAAATGAAAAATCTCTCATTAATTACTCACCCTCATGTCATTCCACACCCGTAAGACCTTCGTTCATCCTTGGAACGCAAATTAATATATTTTTGATAAAATCCGATGGCTCAGTGAGGCCTGTATCGCCAGCAATAACACTCCCTTTTTCAATGCCCAGAAAGCTTTTAAAAACATATTTAAAACAGTTCATGTGACTACAGTGGTTCAACCTTAATATTATAAAGTATCGAGAATACTTTTCGTGTGCCAAAAATAACAAAATAGCGACTTTATTCAACAATATCCAGTGATGGGCAATTTCAAAACACTACTTCATGAAGCTTCAAAGCTTTACAAATCTTTTGTTTTGAATCAGTGGTTCAGAGTGTGTATCAAACTGCAAAAGTCACGTGAACTACTGAAGCATCAAAACACTTATGATGTAACGAAGCCTCGTTTACTGAAATCATGTGATTTTGGCACTCTGAACCACTGAATCGAAACAAATGATTCGTAAATCTTCGAAGCTTCATGAAGCAGTGTTTTGAAATCGGCTATCACTAGATATTGTGGAATAAAGTCGTTATTTTTGGCGCACAAAAAGTATTCTCGACGCTTTATAATACTGGGATTGAACTACTGTAGTCACATGAACTGTTTTAAATACGTTTTTAGTAGCTTTCTGGGCACTGAAAAAGGCGATGCAGGCCTTACTGAGCCATCGGATTTTATCAAAAATATCTTAATTTGTGTTCCGAAGATGAACAAAGGTCTTACATGTGTGGAACGACATGAGGGTGAGTAATTAATGACAGAATTTTCATTTTTGGGTGAACTAACCATTTAATTGTAATGACCTGATCTGACAGGCATGCTTTTGTCTGAAATAAGATCAAAGAAAACTAATATTCAACATCTGAAATTGCGTTTCTAGCTTTCTAGGTATCTAAATACCTTGAGGGCTTTAAATAAAATCTGGTAGTAAAAATACTGTGAAACAAGAAAAAACATACTAAACTGACACACAGAAAAACACACAACACATATAATATACACCACAAATCTCCAGACTCTTCACAGTTGGTTTAGGCTAGTATCCAGACTGCACTTGCCAGACCTGTCACTCCCAGAATTTCATACTGCTGTCATGACAACCAGTTGTAAATGTCTTGGACCCCTGGTGCGCGAGCATTGCCATGTGACCCTCTCCTGTCAGGGGTCAGTCTCACTACAGATCATAAGTAAAAATGGAAAATTGAGCCATGGACAGACATGCCTGAGAGAAGGACACAGCAAGAGAGTGATAGAGTCGGGCCGCCCACTGACCGTTCATCGACTGTCTGGGCCATATTGCACACAAAAATGGCAATAGCTGTCTCAAAAGCTGTCTCAAAATAATAAGCTCCAAAACGATTGGCTGGCTTTACACAGTCAGTATGCACAGGTTTTTAAATCACTTGATTTGCCAACATTTGTCAGGTTGATGACATCAATTACTTTTTTTTTTTTTTTTTAGACATTTTTCTCTCCCTAATTGCTTATTACTATGTGTTTTAAGCATTTTATATAATTTTATTCGTATTTATTTGTCCTATTTTATCTATTGTATTATTTTATGCAATTTATATTCTTATTCTTTTAATTCTATATTATTTTTACTATTACTATTACTATTTTTCATAGAATTGTACATTATTATTTTGTTATTTTTACTCTTTTTTTTTATTGTTATGTTTTCTATAAAACACTTTGTAAATCTTATTTTAAACAGGATATTCTTCTGTATATTCTGTTCAAAATTATGTCCAATTTCAGATTTCCTGCCCCTAAATGTCACATTACAATAACAAATTGTGGTTGGTCACTTTGGACCTTGGATGTCACGTTACCCAATTTTCAGCCAAATTTACATATAATAGCCTACATATAACAAAAATATGTGACATATATGTCAGAAAAATCCTAAAACATGCAAGCAATTTAAATATTAAAGACTATGTATGTAGGGCTTTTCACACTGCATTTAACCCCGGGTTGTAGTCATATTAAACACCGCTTTTAACCCCAGGTAAAGGAATGTTTCACACTTGTAATTTAGAAGCAGGGTTAGCACCACTTTTTACCCGGGGTTATGAAACCCTGCTCTAAGGCAGGGTTAGCACCGCTTTTGCGGTGTTAACCCCCCATTGCAGTGCCAAACTTTTACAGTGTGAAACGATGTGGTGTTAGAATGTTAAGCCCGGAACACACCAATGTAGTTTTTATTCGGTGGTCGACTAAGTTTTCTCAGTGTGGTCCGCACCATTGGCTGAAGTTGGTCCTCGTCTGCTTTTTTTCGGCCGATTCGACATGTTGAATCGGCGTCGGAGCTTGTTGGTCAGTCGGGCCATCTAATCATTCTGATTGGTTGTTCAGCTACTGCCACCTGCTGGTACGGAAAGGCATTTTTTCTTACGCAGGCGCAGAACAGACGTGCTACTTGGCTGACAGGTGTCGAGCGTCGGTTTGGTGTGTCAGGGCAACTTTGGACCCAGACGCTGCCACCTTGAGCCAACCCAACAGTCTGCTTTCGTCGCCACTAGTTCGTCGGCGTCAGCTTGGTGTGTTCCAGGCTTTACAGCTAGACACTTAACAATAGACAACCAAACGCGTACTCATATTTGCCTGCTTTGGACAGTCACGAAAACACTGTGTATTGTATATAAAAAGTAAATTCAGCGTTTGAGAGGAAAAACTACATCACGAAAACAGTAAATTCAGAGTTTGAGAGGAAAACCGTCAAATGCTGACAGAAAACATGACAATTTGAGTGAAAAAGAGTGTTTCGTTCTTACCTTTATAGTCCAAATGTCCATTCAGTATAAACTCAATAGTACAGATGTCAATACGAGGATGCGCAATGTTAGAGCTTGTGTAAACAGGTCACATGCTGTGTTTATCCAATCAATAGAGCTTTTCACACTTGAAATAGTTAACCCTGGGTCATTTTAAACCCCGGGTAAATGGAATTCTGGGTTATCTTTATTCATATTTCACACTGCTCATACTATACCCAGGGTTAACAGTTAATCCAGGGTATTCATAAACTCCTGTTTCACACTGCACATTCCTAAACCCTGGGTTAAAGTCCTTATTTGCATATTTGTGGTGTCAGTGTTACTGACTGGACAAACGCAGCACGTGACCTGTTTCCATAAAGGCTCTAGCATTGCACGTCCTCATTGCTGACTGTAATATAAAGATTTTTCTCTGAATTAACTTTTCAAACTATAAAAGGTAAGAATGACAGTCTCTTCTTCACTCCAATTGTTGCGTTTTCTATCGCTGTTTGACATTTTTCCTGTCATACGCAGAAACGACTGTTTATAAACATTGCGCGGTGTTTCCATGGTTGCCCAAAGCGCGTGAATATAAAGCACGCGATTGGTTGTAGGTTGCTAAGCATTAAGTTGTAACATTCTAACACTGCATGGTTTCACACTCTACAAGTGAAAAGCGGTGAAAAAAAAAAAAAAAAACGGTGCTAACCCTGCTCCAGAGCAGGGTTTCATAACCCCGGGTAAAAAGCAGTGCTAACCCTGCATCTAAATTACAAGTGTGAAACGGTCCTTTACCCGGGGTTAAAAGCGGTGTTTAGAACATTGATAACCCGGGGTTAAGCGCAGTGTGAAAAACCCTAATGACACTGACACCACAAATATGCAAATAAGAATGTTAACCCAGGGTTTAGGAATGTACAATGTGAAACGTCAGCTTATGAATAACCAGGATTAATTGTTAACCCGGGGTAAATTATGAGCAGTGTGAAATGTAAAGCAAGATAACAACAGGATTCCATTTACCCAGGGTTTAGAATGACCCAGGGTTAACTATTTCAAATTTGAAAAGCCCTTGTATATGACAACTGTAGTCAGACAATCTCTTCCTGTTTAAATGGAAAGTTTTTGTCCAGAATAAGCTTTAATGTAACCAGTTTGACTACAATGCCTTGCTTTATTGAAAATTTCAAATCAGATCCTGTCCTTTTGTATGCTTCTATTCAACCCACATATTAAAGGCTTCCGCCATTCGAATTACAGGTTACTATTAAACCTGATTTCCCAAAGCATGTAAATTACATAACACCTCATATATTTGGCAGAGCGCACAGGTGGTGGACAGCCTCTTTATTATTAAGGGACTTTGCTAGAACAAGAAGAGGTGTGCGTCTGCTTTGCCAAGAGCCATATGAGCTGTAAAGACAGACTTTTATACAAGCGGTTATTGAACTCTCCCCATCAGATGACTCAGGGCGCCAGCTGTCTCTCTTCTCACCTTAGTGTGGACAGGTGTGGGGCCACCTGCCACGCACCTGCTCCTCTCACTGTCCTGCCGTGCAGGTGCGCTGCCACTGGATGAGAATAGGCCTACTTTCACTCCCTCACTTTCTCCGGCTCTAACTCTACTTGGACTCCGTCACATTTTATGCAGCGATTATATTATATTGACATCTAAATTTCACCTTTTAATCTCTAATGCTCTGTCTTTGCTGCATCAGATTTTGTTAACACTCGCACATACTTACAGGAACACAGATGTCAGTCCATCATACAGATGTCCCAGGCCACCTCACACAGATGTTCAGGTACAGTGCGTTGGATGTAGACAGGGTCACTCAAATGGGAAGGACGGGTCAAGCTGTCATTCAACAGCTGATGTGAACTCCCACGCGACATCCACTTTACACCTGGAAAATAGGCATCACAAATGGATCAGGTTCGGCCAAATGCACATATACAGTATTTATCTGTAAATTATGTGAAATAGAAAACAATCTAAATACTAATGAGGATGAATATGTGTCCTGCGTTTGAAAATATGCAGTCTACTGCAAAGCATATTTAAAGCTTGGAATATCATTCATGGGCAGTTCATATTGATTAAATGATGGAGAAAATCAATGCAAAACATATGTCGGCAATGTGTTAGAATCATAATTTGTCAAGGCAGTGAAGCTTAATCTAATGCTAATAGCATCAGATACCGCTTAGATACCGCTTTTTCTTTGAAGAGATAGTTCACCCAAAATGAAAATTCTGTCATGAATTACTCACCCAATGTTGTTCGAAAACCGTGTGCTGTTTTTCAATGAAATTTATTTTCTGGTGCTTTTTTAGGTGCTTTTTTTTTTTAAAGCAACCTGGTCACTATGAATATTCTCACTGTAATTGGTTAACTGTAAGTTACCTTACAAATTGTAAATTCTTTAAAGGGTTAGTTCACCCAAAAATGAAAATTCTGTCCTTAATTACTCACCCTCATGTCGTTCCACACCCGTAAGATCTTCGTTCATCTTCAGAACACAAATTAAGATATTTTTGATGAAATCTGATGGCTCAGTGAGGCCTCCATTGCCAGTAAGATAATTAACACTTTCAATGCCTAGAAAGCTACTAAAGACATATTTAAAACAGTTCATGTGACTACAGTGTTTCAACCTTAATGTTATGAAGCGACGAGAATACTTTTTGTGCGCCAAAAAAACAAAATAACGACTTTATTCAACAATATCTAGTGATTGGCGATTTCAAAACACTGCTTGATGAAGCTTCAAAGATTTACGAATCTTTTGTTTTGAATCAGTGGTTCGGAGCATGCATCAAACTGCCAAAGTCACGCCCCCCAGTGGTGAACCACTGAAATTTCAAAACATTTATAAAGCCTCGTTTACTGAAATCACGTGACTTTGGCAGTTTGAAACAAAATATTCGTAAAGCTTCGAAGCTTCATGAAGCAGTGTTTTGAAATCGGCCATTTGTTTCTTGCTTTTGTTATCAGTAGTAATGTATTTTAGGTACATTAGGTGTTTAGTGCTACATTTTATGTTATTTAGTTAATGTTTATTGTATTATTTTAGCGTCATATGTGTTGAATATAAGGAAAAACGTGAAATGTATGGTTATATCAGACACTAATGTGCCATTCTGTAATACAGTATCGCCACAACTGCCTTTTTTTTTTTTTCTTTACAAAATTAGCAACAAGTAAACCAGTTTGGATTGACAAAGATGAGCAAGGGATTTTATTTTGGGGTGAATTAGACCTTTAAGCTGGTTCACAATACTTTCACCTTGGTTAACATGTGCATGCATGCAAATCCACAAATACACACACACACACACAATGGAGCAATAGACATACGTAAATGGTTCACAGAGGAAGAACAGCCTCAGTCTGATCATTAACCAAAAAGGGGAATGCCAGATCACTTTAGTTTCATGACAGACAAACAAACGCATGAAGTCTCCCAAAGTACAATCAAAGTATAACGTCATCCATCATGACATGACAGGTCAAAAGTGATTCTGTCAGCACTCTCAAAAGACGTTTTATAATAATAAGCCCTCAAGGATTCAACTGATCAGAGAGATTTTAGGGTCTAGAGATAAAGAGGAAGATCTGAGGGGAAAATGAGAGACAGATGTAATCGATGAAGTCTGGACCATAATGTTATTTTGACACATTTTGGTTCAGCCAAAGGATACTAATAAAACAATGAGCTTTATTATGAACACATCTCTCCTCAGGTATCATTCACATCCATAGTGCACTACTTAAGGTTAAGGGTTTGTTTAAATCCCTAATTCAAGTATGAAAAACAGTAATAATAATTTGTCTGAGAAAAATACTAGCTTTGGCTGCTCTGTGCTAAGTTTAGAAAGGAGACATTTGAAGCCAGTCTTTGTTCCAATCCTGTGAGGAAAAAAAAGTGACCATCTTGTCAAAAGACGCCTCTTGTTTTAGTGTTTAAAAGAACACGGGCTAGTTATGACAAGCTGTCAAGACGCACTCCTTTTGCTCAAGGAAGAGAGTGCTTAGCTCAGCATGTGCACATACTGACATTAAAAGCTCTACTGCCACCTATAGGATGGACAAGGAACTACAGTAAATACATCCCCTCTTTCATCTAAAAAAAAAAATTAAAAAAAACAGTGTAATACAAAAATCACACAGGGATCATCACCCTGTCAGTCACCTCTGATCGCAAAACTATTTCAGACAAGATTTCTCTTAGAGGTGTTAATTTGCATGCACATGCAAATTTTTAAAGCTTGAAATTAGTGAATGAGGTTGTATTAATGAACAAGAATGAAAATGGGCGAATAAGCGCACAGAATTGCACAACATTATTATTTTAAAGATGTAGCGGTAGGATGAGGTTTTTTTAAACTCTGAAAGACATGTTAAATAACTGGATGTGAAACCTCCTTTAGCTCTGACAGTCATAATTAATCATATAAATTGGTGTTATTAAGAGCTATCTGCTGGAATCTGGCAGGAGATGTTTAGATAAGAGCGGCAGACATGGAAATAAACTCCAACATCACAGTCTGGGATGCTCGATTGCCTTGCATCATATTTTGTCTGGCTGCTTAGTCTAAGGAAGACAAGAGTGTCTGGCATATTAAGCAGAGCTGAGTTCTCGTCAGGTCAGTTCGAGCCGTGTGCAGACTGAGTCTTAATGACACACACACACACACCTCACGTTTAACTCCCTCCACTGCAGTAATAAAACACACCCAGCACCATTAACACTTGCTTATGGGAGTGTAAACCAGTTAAATGCTGCAGTGTTAGGCACATCAAGCCTGACAAACTGCATGTAGTTACTCACCCTCATGTCGTTCCAAACCAGTATGCTGCTGTTTTTGGTTTCTTTAGTGTAACACAAAAGGAACAATTTGGAGGCATAAGATGTTCATAGTGATCATGGGATGTCAAGCTTTTTTTAATGGTGACTTGTGAATCCATATGATAGGTTGTGTGAAGTAAAAAAAAAAAAATCACTCATAATTTAATAATAAACCAAATTAATAGTGCTTTTATGCCTTACAAAGCATCCATTCACATTTACAATCATTATATATATAGGGATGTATGATATATCTGTATCATTTCTGCTAGCTGTAGAAAAAAAAACTTTTACTAATATATATCTTCATCTTTAAAAACACTGTTAAAATGTAATCTTGAGCAAATCTTATATTCAGTTTTCATAATGTACATTATAATAATGTGATGCCTAAATTCACTTGTAGCATAAAAAATATTTATTTACACAAAGTAGTATAAAATGTTAATTTTAGACATTTAATTGCTATCAGGCATAACATCAGAATAATTACCAGATTATTAGTATAGGCCAGGATTTTAATACCTGTGCATCCCTAATTATATGCTACATATCTTCTTTTGCAGAGAGTGCTGCAGGGATGATGTATTTTTGTAGGGTTTTTTTTTTTTTTTTTTTTTTTTTGCGCTGAACGCTTCTCTAGCAAGGAAACGGATCTTCTATGGGACAAGCCGGATTCTACCAAAGGATTTTTATTCTTATGCACACAATAATAATCTTTTACATTGTAATGTACATTGTACAATTTTACATTGGCATGTTTGTGTGTAATAAGCAGAGTGTACACGCACCTATAGGCGCATATTACTAACGCACTCTTTAAATAACAAAAAATATTGCGCCATTAACTTTAGACCAGAATTTTAGTTGGTCAATGGCGCAGTCTTCAGTTGCCTAAAAATAGCAACACACCAACAATGCGCCTGAACACACCTCGTTTTCAGGCCAGCACGCCCATGGGCACACAAATGGGCGCAAATACATTTGCTATTTAAACAACGTGGTGCAGGATGTGAAAATGATAACTGCGTCGGGCTGAAACTAGCAAAAAACACTTGCCTCGTACCTGGCGCTGCATTGCGCCGGGTATATGATAGGGCCCCTTATGTGTAATTTAATTAAGTAGCCTATACAAATCAGCAGTGCTGGGTATATTACTTACAAATTGCAAACAGTTACTGATTCCAAATTACATGACAAAAAAATTTAGTTAGAAACTTAATCCATTACATTACCCATTTAAGGTAATTTAATCTGAATACTTTTTGATTACTTTTATATTACTTTTAACAAAACTCATTTATCACATTGATTTGAACAGGATAATCTTTTACCATATTGATATAAAAATACAATATATATGTATATATATATATATATATATTCCATTCTTTATCATCAACATGAAGTGCATTAAATATTACATTACATCAGGGTTTCCAAGACTGGGATTTGTGATGGAACTGCAGGCCAGGGGTTTCGTGAGTTTAAGGAAAAGCTATTAAGTAATTAAATGATACAAATTTAACATTAAAATAAATAATTTTGAAATAAAACAAATCGGAAAAAAAAAAAAAAAAAAAAACTCAAAGAGATTAAAAAGATTTTTAAAAATATATTTGATTTATTTACCTGCATGTCATGACCATTAACTGACATCAGAGAACTGTGAACTTAATTTTATTATTATTATTGATTTAATTTTATTATTAATAACTTATTAACTTAAAATTTCAGGAGGTTTAGCTGACAAAAAAGTTTGGGAATCCCTGCATTGCATGTAAATATGAAATGATGTGAATTTGTACATTTTAATGTGTTTAAAAAACAAGTCTTCTAAAGACACCAATACATGGTTAAATGACTCAGTGAGTGATAATTCAAATAATAATTAATGTGTTCATCAGGAGTTGATTATGCAGTGCTGCAATGTTGAGAAAACACTTCTTAAAAGTGAAATGATTTGTATAAATCCAGTGATCAAATGCTGTGTGGGTCTCAGTTTTCAGTGATAGGCTCATGACTAGTGGCTGGTATGTGTGAGCAATTCCACAAACCTGGAAGACCTTCTGAACGTATGCCTATATAAGCAGTAGGCTATTTTAGAAAGGAAAATTAAAAAGATTTTTTTTTTTTTTTTTTTTTTTTTTTTTTAAGTAGTAGTAGGGAGAATCATTTAATTATGAATAATTAACTGCCATTGTGGCAATAGCATGTAATCATGTAATCAATAAAAAAGTAGCCTAACTGTAGTCTGATTATGAGTATTTTAAAATGTAATATAATCTAATTACAAGTACTGTTGGAACCTGATTATGTAATCCAGATTACATGTAATCAGTTACTACCCAACACTGCAAATCAGTTAATTTTAAGCTTTAAGTTTATAGTAATGTACTAACTGGGGTTCCCTGTGTATTTTATAGCATTAGTTTATGGGGTTTTTTTTGTTTGTTTGTTTTTTTAACTTGAGAAAATTTGCCATGTATTGTACTGATACCTCAATTAATTGATATCAAATCGAATCAAATGTAAATCGGAACTGAATTGAATCGCAAGCTTGTGAAATCAAATCGAATTGTGGAATTTGTGTCAATACCCAGCCCTAATTTTTATGTTTTATTCTATGATATAAAATACATCAGTAATACCTCTGAACAAAATGTGTAATAAACATAAACCTTTGTTGGTCACAGAGTTTATTTTCTGCAATAATCCACAAGCAATTGGATTTTTTGTTTGTTTGTTTTTTGAGGGAACAAGTGTGACGCTAATTTCCAGGCTCACCTACAAAAATTTAATGGAAGAAATAAAGTCATAAAGATTTGAAACAACATGAGGTTGCGTAAATGATGACAGAATCTTCAGATGCATCTAAACAACATGACACTGGCTCTAATATTTTTATTGCATATATTATTATGATGATCAGTCCACATCGGCTGAACTCAGATATTCAAAGATTGAATGCCATTCGGTTCCAGTATCATTTTAAAAATGGAACCAGACCTCGATTCCCAATCCTTCTTATGTGACTTTCTCTCCTGGTCTCACTCTAAACCACTTAAGGTGATTGTCAAACGCTACTCTTGCCAGCGATAATACAATAAAAAAGAATGACTTGGCTAAACAAAAATAAAACAATATACTCTAGACGGTGCCTGGTGCACTGAGATTAGGAGTGTGTGTAAAAGTTGACAGGAAAGAACAGAGGCAAAAGAGGGGGGTGAGGCGATTATTTCTCCCAATCTGTTCCTGTTTGTCATTAGACTGTATTCTACAGTACGTGTTTATAGTTTATGAGTACTGGGGTGCATATGGGGCAGATGTCTAAGCACTGCTGGGCTGGAGAGAAGCAGATGTCTGTGTATGGCAGAGCTCAAAACTTTACCTTACCTCGGCAGAATCTTTGCCGCTGCAGGGGCTGAAACTGGCATGTTTGCATACACAGCATTGCAGATACCAGCATCAACATAAACACACACCTTCAGGCCTCGTCACTTAACGGTCACAAGTGTGATTACATCAGATGCAGCTTTCAGCAACAGTCCACACCTCGTGTCAGCATCTATGAGTGTAATATAATAGGTGAAGTGCAGCTTTTTCGGCACCAAAAATAATTGCAAAAATAATGACTGGTTTCAAAAAGGTTTCCAAAATATGTCCTTCATCCAGCCAGTGTTGCTATGCTGGGATGGTTGGGATATATAAATAAAAAGAGCAATCTTCAAACATTCAAAGCACTGCTTTATAATAAAATAAGAACAAATAAACAAATTGCAAATGATAGCACAAATAATTACAATAGAATATAGAGAAAATATGGCTTTAAGTTTTTCAAGTAAATCTAACAGTAGTATTCAGGTAAAAATTCCTACAAAAATTAAAGTAATCAAATGTAAAATAAATAAATTAATACTGGATATTCATCTTTGTAAAAATGAAATACAGATTAATGCTTACAAATTTGAGTTACAAAAGTTATGTAGTCAAAAGCAGCAAGTGATTTTTTCTTTGTCTTTTGTTCTCTGATTAACATGAGAGACAGCAGCAGGTTTATTAGGCTGCTGTCACTTTAAGAGCTTATGCATGGATCCAATATACATGCGTTTTCTCTCAACTATTTACATTCCAAAACTAAATGTATTTACCTGAATACTCGGCAAGATGGGCATTTTGACATCATTTTGTAAATATTTGACCATTTAAGTGCAATAAGCCACAAAAAGAAGTCAATTTGGTACTCGCGCACTGTTTGAGAGGCGGCTTTATGTGAGCGCCGCTTATATAGATCAGTGGTGCGTGCGCTTTTGGTGTGAGCGTAAAAACCTGCAGGAGTGAGTAAAATTACAGTATGTGCAATACAAGCACTATTCAACCGAAGCAAGTGAGACAAGTGAGTGAGAGGAGGCGGGTGTCTGTCAATTCACAGTCAGAGAGAAGAGAACAAGAGCGTGCAGGTGGTATCAGTGTATCGATACTGCAGAAAATGAGTATTGGAACTGTTTCAGATATTTCAGTATCGATATCTAAATATCGATACTTTTGACAACACTACAGGAAACTACTAGGGTTTATATACACAAGATAACAAGGGGCTAACAAGGGACAGGTGAGGGTAATTAATCACTATGGAAACAAACAAGGGAGCTAGGGAAACAAGGCAAAAACAGGAATTAAACGCAGGTGGTGAAACAATGGGGAAAAAAGGATACACTTCAAAATATGAGTCCTACAACACAAAACCAAGGAAACAAGACAGGAATGTAACAATAACAGTTAGCGCATTCTATTTTTCCAGACCTAAAATACTAAAACTAAAATAAATCTAAACTAAACTGAAAAGACAAATTGAAAATAAAATGAAAATAAAAGAAATGTAAAAATTCAAAACTAAAATAGTTCTGAGTCTTGTGTGATATGACATATTTAGGTCATTGGTTACTATTGGCTGAAAATTCGCATTCACGCATATTCAAATACGATTGGTGAAAACACAACCCCCAGAAGATTCTGCTCAATTTCTTCTTTTGTGTTCCACAGAAGAATGACATGAGGAATAAATTATGACAGAATTCCTTTTAATTCAATACTGCCTATTTCACAGCACTAAATGACAAAGAGCAAACCTTTACTCTCTAAAGTAAAGATATTCATTAGGTACAATATTTATGGTATGGTATTTACGGTATGGTATGGTATATTTTAACATAGACAACTGTAAACTGACAACAAAGGTTATTACAAGTAGTTTTAATATGGTCACATATAAGTAGTTTCCATTGGCTTTTAAGCTTTACCCCACTCAAATAATCTAGACTTTTTCAGTCTTTCGATCAATACCCTTCATATCCACTTGAAAAGGCATGTTTTCCCACTGTGTATTCACAGAGTGGGGAAAAAAAAAAAAAAAAAAAAAAAAAAACCTAACTTGCCTAAATAAAGTATTATTAATTAAAGTGCATGGGTACTAAATAATTCATGTGTACAGTGGAGCTGCGTAACTCATGGTGTTAGACCTCAACCTTGTATAGCGTATGCCAAACTGTGGTATGCATCTCAAAACTTTTCTACGTCAACACAGCTCAGGGTTACACAGGAAGTTCAAACATTCCATTACAAAATGCCCTTTGTTGGGGAACAACACTCGGGACCTGTTTGGATGAGTGCCGCACACTAATGTAGGGAAATTTTCAGGAATTTTCCACGACTCAACAACCACAATTCCATTTCAGAGTTATAGCAAAGTGAAGCACAAATTCATTCACTCATGAATAGCCCATATATAATTTATTTTCACACATAAACAGCGTTTCCATCCCTCTCCACCAAGCAGTTTATGTTAAATGAGCAATTCCATTAGAATAATGTATTCACAGATAATGTCTGAGCATTAGCATGCTAGCGAAAGCGAGCGGGGGGACGTGTCTTTGAAGAGATACTCTAATGAAGTCTAACCGAGACGCGTTCGCATTAAAGGCAGAAGTCCAGAGCAGAGCAGTCAGTCAGTCAAGTGAGCCCGCGTTGGGCTTCAGATCAATACCCGACCCACACATCCCTGTTTGCAAAAACCGGCAAAAGGCACCCCACTGCTACAAAATTAATGAGGATTTTTCTCCCAACATTAACGTTTTGCAGATAAACACATGACAAACTCCAGAAAGAGGGCAAGAGGAGGGAAAAATCTAGTAAATTTTCATCAAAGATATCCCGCATACCAAAAATAATTGTAATTTTTTGCAGGCCGAAGGGCTAATGAGAGTTGAGAGCGAAGAGATAATCCATGCTATGCCTTTTATGTCTAAGCTTGGATTTGTGGATGGGCAGCTCTGAAGGAGGAAAAAAAGAAACTAATATATATACGCTTTAAGTCCGACAGCACTGACTTAATCTGAATGTATGAGATTTCTTTGCTGGGACAATGAACGCAATCAATCATTAGTCTTTAATGCTATGACTCGTACTCAGAGTCTTTGAAACACTGTACGTCCATAATGTGTTGAAGTGGAACATTCATAATTGAATGGACTTACGATCAATGGCAGCCTGAAGTTTACGGCATACTTAAAGACAGTGGATCAGCTTTGCTGGACTGATTGATTTTCATATTGATTGATTGATTGAAGGCTTCTTAGCCTCTTCAAGTGTACGTCTGAAGGGCCACTTTACTTACTTGTTAGAGAGGTCTCATGCATGGCTTAAAAATAAACAGCTGAGGGCAGCTTAGTGTGTCACTCAAAACATCAGTGATGAAAATGAGGCATTTGTGTGCATGTATGAACACTGTAAACTGTCCTACTACTTGAAAGGCTAATTTTGCCAATAAAATTTTTTTACAGATGATTTATATAAGAAATTAGAGGGAATCCATGTCATTACATGACAAACTTTTGCCCACCAAATCAAAGTCATGTGGTGCGACCAACAAAATCATGCAGTGTAACCAACATGCAAAAACATTCAGCAAGAAACAAAACAGGATATCATACAGAGGACCCCTGCAGACTTTCATAACAGTAGCAGGGTCAATAACTTTCTTAAAGGGGATCTATTGTGCCCCTTTTCACAAAATGTAATAAAAGTCTCTGGTGTCCCCAGAATGTGTCTGTGAAGTTTCAGCTCAAAATACCCACAGATCATTTATTATAGCTTGCCAAATTTGGGTGTCCCTATTTAGGTGTGAGCAAAACACACCGTTTTTGTGTGTGTCCCTTTAAATGCAAATGAGCTGCTGCTCCCGGCCCGCTTTCCAAAAGAGCTTTACCAGCTCGCGCTTCGGTTGCTCAACAACAACAAAGCTGGAGAATCTCACGCTGTAGTCCCTACCAGCCATTTGTTGTAGTCCTTAAAAAGCGATTTATGTAAAAGAAAATATCTGCCTTTGCATTGAACTTTGAGTGTCATAACTTTGCCGATGTTGTTTATGCTCTAACAGCAAAATTACACACTAAAAAGAGTTAAATCATAATCAAGGACCCCTTTAAAGCATCACAAAATTTCACAGTTTTTTATGAGGTTACCCCAAAATGGCTCCCCCAAAACCTAATGTTTACTTAAAAAATATATATATTAAACTAAAAACTATAAACTTTTTAGAAAATGTCACATGCATTTAGGTTGTAAGGAAAATAAATTAGTCTTTACTTAATGGTTACACCTAATGACATTTATAGAGTCATTCAACTGAAATTGATTTCTTTGAATGTTTTACAAAACCATATGAAACCAACATGAATACAAAAATAGTACATTTCAAAATCATGGCGCATGTATTATCAACTAGAATCACAACCTTAACCATTATATACCTGTAAAATAGAAGGGAAAAAAATGCTGACATGAATGTTGAACAAAGTCCCAGTTTAGCTTTAACCCCAACTTTAAAATCTGACGAGATGATGGGATGAACAAGGATGTCGATATAAACAATGGCAGCTATTAGAGAGAGAAAGAAATTATAATAACGACAAACTCTATGATATAACAAAGGTAAGATCATCTATCAAGACGCTTTCACTGACATACACATCAGACTGTGAAACAAAAGCTGTCAGTTTGAGAGACGGGGTGAGGGAGGTTGTCAGAAGAGGATGCTAAGCAAGCATACAAGGAAATGAAATAGCGTCTCGCAGACAGAAGACAAAGGTTGCTGAAATAGAAAACATCAAACTCTCCCTGGAGGACAAGAACACACACAGGCATCTGAGAAGAGCAGTGACCCAATTATAAAAACAGAAGAAAAAAGAGCATTCAATAAGGCCTTGAGAGACAAGCCCTGAGTCCTGAAACATTACAGCCCTTCTTAACCCAGCATGCTAATTTAGCTGGGTTACTTTAAACTTTGGTTTCTCCTGAATGTGCTTTAAATACAGTCTCTCTCAGCAAACTGACATGAAAGGTACGAGGGGCTGTAATGCACTTGAAGGAAATCATTCTCTCTCTTACTAATGTTCATGAACACGGAGCTATCTTCTGTCTACTGTACTATGAAAATCAACATTCAACCCACAAAATTCAACAGAATCTCTGTTCCTTAAAAAAATGTCTGATTTGTTGAATGAATGAATGAATGTGTGAATGAATGAATGAATGAATGAATGAATGAAAATTAATTAATTAATGAAGATTCACTTTATATATAATAAGATTCAATTCAGGTTAACATTCAAGTGTAAAGTTCACATTGTGTATCATCAACTAACAATTTTAAGCAATTATTAATCAGGTTAATGGTCATTTATAAATATAACAATGCTCATTGTTATTCATGTTTGTTTGTAATATAACTACTGTTAATTAAATGTTAATGAAAATGATAACTAATACATTAATGTTAACGAACAGCAAAAAACTATAAAACTATAAAAAACTATATCTAAAAAACTATAAAGATTGTTTTACTTTTATTATTATTATTATTATTATTTATTGAAATAAAGCTGAAATAAAATACCATCTAAAATATTAGATGAAAAACTTAAACTTAGAAAAACTGATATAAAATAGTTTGTTTTAGTATTTTTAGTACTCCAACTAAAACTTGAGGCGAAAATAATTAGAAACATGAAAAAATAATAAAAATATCAAAAGCACATCAAATTACTAAAACTTGAACTAAAATTTAAATAAAAACAAAAAATACAAATAAAAATATATAAAAATAAAAGCTAATTCAAAATATTAATAAGCACTATAACGGTATATGAATACAAAGTTCTATCATGAAACTCTAGATGGCACAGGCTAATAGGTCCTTTAACTCAACCTGCTCATAATCACATCGTTATCTATAGGGCACAGCTGATTGGTTCATGCTGTATCAGTAGCCAATGAGCTTGCATGCTCAAACTTCAAAATACTTTGGTAGCATTGCCTTAGCGGTGCAGCGCACTTCAGAAACCCTCCACCTTCCCCAGCTCCACCTGTATAGATCTGCTACGGGTAATTCATGTACGCTATATTGTGCAGCAGCAGCACGTCTTACTTGCTCACAGCAGCGTGTCGTGTATGTATTGGCAGTAGCAAGTCCCGTACTTGCTCTGCAGCAGCAACAACAATAACCTACAGCAGCAGCGTAGCAGACCTATTCCGCTATGACCAAACATACAACATTGTCATACCCACCATGCCAAACACTCCAAAAGTTGTCATGACAGAAATAATACTAAAATAACACTGCCAACATTAACTATTTTATGTACGTAATATGAGAAGATGAAAGTCCTACTCATATAGGTGGACTTCAAGTCATATGATTCTGTCACACAGAACTTAAAAAGCTCAGTCCGTCTTTTTACAATTCGAGAAATTCAAAGTCACACCTCCACAAACTGCTTCCATATCACACACAGACTGCATGGAGCCCTTCACAGCCCTCTCAGGACACAAACATGTTACATAAGCTGAAGTGAGCATAGCAGATGCCATTTGGGACACATCTGTTCAGACGGATTACCTACCAGCCACAAACATGGAAAAAATAATACTGACATGTGCTGTGCTGCCATGAAGACAGACAAGGTGAGACTTTTAATTCCTTCACGGAGACAGATAAAGAGAGGCTGGACTATAGATCAATAAGCGATTCAAGCATGTTTGTGGAATGGGAGAACTTGTATTAAAATCCCAAGCACTGTCAGAACAGGGATTGAGGTATGGAAGAGCTTAAAACTGAGCTCTGGGCTTATAAGCATGATTTCATCATTTCCCATCAGCTTAGACGTCTAACCAGTGACCTACTCTACAGTGTTTGTGTGCATGTGTCCCACTGAGCTTTTATAATAAACTCATGATGTCCTCGGATAAATACCTGTCAAAAGCTGGAATTACACATCGCTAAGCAGGTGCAGCTGGGAAAATGGATCTGAATATATATGCTTGGTGAACAAACATTGGCATGCAGCTTGCTGATTGGTTAAGGCAGATTAGAAAACCGACTTCTCCGCTCGCCTTACACCAGGCCTTATATTCCACATGTAATCATCTACATGGTTTATATACATTATCATATTCCCACAACAACTTTTAAATGTCTGGACATTCATGAAAATATTGTTGCTCTAGAGTTTTCACAAGCACAATCATATTCATATCCACATATAAACATGATGACTGAGATGAGAACCCCACCCCGAAATGATGCAATAGCAAACCACTGATGGCAAATACTTCAAACAATGTTACTTGAGTTAATCCAACATTCCAAATCAATACACTTAACTGCAGAGATTATGTTTAGAAAAACAGATAAGCATTAACTGGGAAAGTATGTTGTCAACAAAAATATTGTTTATTCAATGATGGATGGAAAGAAATGTCAAAATAAGAGTCACATGATCTGTCTTTTTATGAAAACATGGTTTCCCTTTCAGATTTACTGTCTGAAATTCTACCCCACACCACAACAGCTATATTTCCATTCAAAGCTGCAAATTTAACTTATGCATAAAACTGGAATATCACATTAAAGGAACACAAATTAAGATATTTTTGATAAGATCCGATGGCTCAGCGAGGCCTGCATTGCCAGTAAGTTAATTTACCCTTTCAGTGCCCAGAAAGCTAGTAAAAACATATTTAAAACAGTTCATGTGACTACAGTGGTTCAACCTTAACATTATAAAGCGACGAGTATACTTTTTGTGTGCCAAAAAAACAAAATAACTTTTCAACAATATCTACAATATCTTAATTTTAAAAAAAAGATGAACGAAGGTCTTACGGGTGTAGAACGACATGAGGTGAGTAATAAATGACATTATTTTCACTTTTGGGTGAACTAACCCTTTAAACATTTGCAAATAAAGCAGCGTTTCCATCCCATGTGTTCAAGAGAACAAAATCGTCACTTCCTAGGAAATTGGCGCAAAATTTCTGTAATAAAAATGGAAGTTGATGCAATAGGGGAAGCCACGGTGGCCCTTTTTTTCCTACATCATAAATGACTTGCATCTCAGAATGCACAGACGAAATGCAATAAATGTTGTCGTGTTATCTTGCGTTCGGATGCTTGGTGTTTAGGAATGCAATCATGTGAGACAGTTCTGGGAGGTCATTATACCAAATCATTCTGATGACAGACTTTGGCTCAGGCATTTCAGAATGATCAAACCAACATTTGAGACGCTATGCAATGAAATTGGACTGCTGGTTAGTCCAATTATCCAATCACATCCACTGTTGAGGCAAAGTCACGCGAGTTTTTTGTTGTGCATCGAGGATTTATTCAGTAAATGTGTTTCCATTGTAGTTCATGCACGTCTTTTTATCAGATAAAAAATGTATCTGCCTCAATTGAGCGATTCTTTTTTTTTTAGGTGCATTTTTAGAGTTCATGCACATCTTGGCATTTCCAGCGTTGTTTTTATTTTTTATTTTTTATACAATATTCAAAAATGTGCATAAATATAGGTGGATGGAAACTACCTAATCTTAACACACACATTTAAAGGATTAGTTCACCTCAGAATTAAAGTTTCCTGATAATTTACTCACCCATGTCATCCAAGATGTTTGTCTTTCTTCAGCCGAAAAGAAATGAAGGTTTTTGAGAAAACATTCCATGATTTTTCTTCATATAGTGGACTTCACTAGGGTACAACGGGTTGAAGGTCCAAACTGCAGTTTCACTGCAGCTTCAAAGGGCTCTACATGATCCCAGACAAGGAATAAGGGTCTTTTTCGAAACAATCGGTCACTTTCTCAAAAAAAAAAAAAAAGATAATTTATATACTATTGAACCACAAATGCTCGTCTTGCACTAGCTCTGCGATCTGCCACGCATGACATAATCATGTTGGAAAGGTCACGCATGACATAGGCAGAAGCACCGTGGTAGGACGAATAACTCCATCTCATTTTCTTCTCCAACTTCAAAACGTCATTGTTTTACCTTTTTTTTGTAAAGGACGTTTGGCTTAGTCTTTGCACATTCGCTTTGTAGACACTGGAATGTGTCACACGTGACCTTTCCAACATCATTACGTAATGCAAGACGAGCATTTGTGGTTAAAAAGTATATAAATGTTTTTTGTTTGTTTTTTTAGAAAATGGTAGATCGTTTCACTAGATAACTAGATAGCGTAGAGCCCTTTGAAGCTGCACTGAAACTGCAATTTGGACCTTCAACCGTTGTACCCTAGTCCACTATATGGAGAAAAATCCTGGAATGTTTTCCCCAAAAACCTTAATTTCTTTTCGACTGAAGAAAGAAAGACATTAACATTGGATGACATGGGGGTGAGTAAATTATCAGGAAATATTGAAGTGAAGTGAACTAATTCTTTAACTTGTTGGCCATACAGTTTGGGGTTTGGGGGTTACCAAAGTTTGGGGTTGCAATAAATTGATCAAAACTGACAGTAAGACATTTATAATATTACAACATTTCATATTCAAAAACTTATTTAAAACAATCTCATAACATTATGTATGCAGTTGTAATTTTGCAGTGTAAATGCATTCATGTCACCTCTGAGTTTCATTAAAAAGTCTGTATAAATACATCTAAATGCTACTTCAGATGTAACTTCTGTGTTTCCTCTGAAGTGGAAAGATGGAGTTTCTTGATACTGATTTCATTTGATTGGTAACAGCTCTATAGTCTCATAATTCTAAATGAATTTATTGATAAAATAAAATTTAAGAATTTCACATGAAAGATGACAAATTCAATAAGGTTAGAGCTGAAAAATGCCCTTTATGAAGGTAAAAAAAAAAAAACCCAAATCACTGGAAATCAATTTAATGGGGCAAATATCACAGATATGCTTAAGTAAGAGCTAACAGAACACTGAAAAGATTACTGCTTCAGAATAAATTACATTTCATTTGCACAGTTTGCTTGCCAGACAAGTAACTATTTTAAGTGAATGACAGATTTACTTGTTTACTTGTCAAGACAAGGCTTAATGTCGAGCCCTGATATGGTTAATTTACCTGCATGCACTCTACGCTGTGCAGTTGTACCATAAAGAAGGCAAATTTAACATCTAAAAAATTATGTCACAATTAGGTTGAATGAGTAATGTCTTAAATTTTGACTTGAATAAAACCAGTTCATTTATTGTGTAAATATGGTGTAAATAAATGTATCAAAGCTTTAAGATCTTTGCAGAGTATTATATCTATATATACACACACTAACACACACAGCATAAACTTTTCTGAACTGTCCAAACTAAACTGTACTTCATCAAAATACTATTTTCCTAATAACACATTTAGAAGCAGCTCAGCTTGTGTTTATGTGGATCTAGTGACTGGTGTCTACACAGCCTTGTTTGTGTCCAACAACATAAGAATGTGTGAAATATTTGCCTTCAGTCCCTCAGTAGACATCTGGTCAAGTACAGTATAGCACAAAATGTGACAGATTGCTGAAATGTTATTTGGATTACATTAGCTGCCCAGCTTAACTGTCTTTACATCAAATAAATATGGGCAGGACAGCAAAGATGATTTCAACTCCCTGCAATCCAGAGGATTGGTGTCAAATCAAAACAAGAATGTGCATGGACACACACACACACACACTTGAAAACACCCTTTCAATCATAATGATAACTTTCAGGGCTCTTCATTGTAAACCTCTAAGCCTGCTGTAGATTACAACCATCAATCACCTACTGAGAAAAACAACCCCTTTTTTATCATTTGTCCATATTCCACTTTTTTTTTTTTTTTTTTTTTTTTTTTTTACATATATACACAAAATAAAATTATATACTTACATATGCTCATATATTTAGAAAATATGTATATATGTATATAGAAAAAGGCACAAAACAGCAACAGACTTGAAATATGTGTCCTTCAGAGACAGACACAGGAATACTGCTCCATCTTGAATACTGACACACAACCACAATTATTCATTTGTGGCCTAAAAATATTTCCTCTTTCTTCTTTCAGCTTCCAAATGGCAGCCTCTATAAAAATCTGAATTGTGAGGCTTTTACAGACAGGCACACACTTTCAAACCCGCTAGCAGTCGAGAAGCTGTCATGATGAACAAGGCACTGCCAACGAAACAAAAGCAAACATTTTGACTGGAGATTACAGTTAGAGGCTTGCTGGAAGTCTGTCACCATGGCAACGCATGGAAAAGGGTTGAATTGCCCCCACTGTGAGCACTGAAGATGAAACAGACATTAAGCTAATCCTCCACCTTATTAAAATGTAAAGTCAGCAAAAGAGGAACACACGCCAGCTAAGACCGTCTCAATATTCTCTTCTCCTCCCCACCTCAATTTCATTCTGTATGTGTGAATATGTATATGTAGAGAGACGACCTCTACGAAAACTTACTTTGATTTTACTATAGTGGCACTAACTGTACTAAATCTAACTATGGTATATCAGTTTTTAGTATTTCATAGTAAATTATATATAAAGGGGATTGAGGGAGTCACTTTTATTACAAGTATGGTAAGATGACAGCTTCTTTTTTTTCTTTTTTTTACCAAAACAAATACTGTTGTTCCCTTCACTGTAATGAGGACCCAGCAAGAGTTTTACAACAAATACTACAGTTAATCTATGAAAGAACTATTCTGAATGTCTATAACAAAGGAGAGCACTTAAAGGGTTTGTTCACCCAAAAATTTACATTTTGTAAATAATTACTCACCCTCATGTCGTTCCACACCCGTAAGACCTTCGTTCATCCTCAGAACACAAATTAAGATATTTTTGATGAAATCCGATGGCTCAGTGAGGCCTCTATTGAGATCAAGATAATTAACACTTTCAGATGGCCAGAAAGGTACTAAAGACATATTTATAACAGCTCATGTGACTACAGTGGTTCAACCTTAATATTATACAGCGACGAGTATACTTTTTGTGTGCCAAAAAAAAACAAAATAACGACTTTTTTCCACAATTTCGAAGCTTTACGAATCTTTTGTTTCGAATCAGTGGTTCAGAGCGTGTATCAAACTGACAAAGTCACGCCCCCTAGTGGTGAACCATTGAAATTTCGAAACATTTTTGATGTAACAAACCCTCGTTTACTGAAATCATGTGACTTTGGCAGTTTGATACACTCTCCGAACCACTGATTCGAAACAAAAGATTCGTAAAGCTTCGAAGCTTCATGAAGCAGTCTTTTGAAATTGCCCATCACTAGATATTGTTGAATAAAGTCGTTATTTTGTTTTTTTTGACGCACAAAAATTATTCTCTTCATAACATTAAGGTTGAACCACTGTAGTCACATGAGCTGTTTTAAATATGTCTTTAGTAGCTTTCTAGGCATCTGAAAGTGTTAATTATCTTACTGGCAATGGAGACCTCACTGAGCCATCAGATTTCATCAAAAATATCTTAATTTGTGTTCTGAAGATGAACGAAGGTCTTACGGGTGTGGAACGACATGAGGGTGAGTAATTAATGACAGAATTTTCATTTTTGGGTGAACTAGTCAAGTCAAGTCAAGTCAAATTTTATTTATATAGCACAAATTTAACACAACTGTAGTTTATCCAAAGTGCTTTACAGTAAATCAGAAGTTAAAATAGAAAAGGAGGGAAAAAAAGTCAAATGTCAAAGTCAATCAAACAAATTGTATATACATACATAACATGGAACACCAACTATATAAAAAACAATATATATATACATATACATGCACAGCATCACTCGAATGCTAAAGAGTAAAAATAAGTCTTTAAACTGGTTTTAAAAACATCCAGTGATGGAGAGGCCCTGATACACAAAGGTAAGGAACTAACCCTTTAATTTAGCACTTAAAGTTAACATGTATTCACAACCAATCCTTCAGAATGTTCAACAAGAAAAAATGTAGGGCGGTACTAGATTTTATCTATCAAGAATTGATTAGATTGTGAAAAAAGGGCATTCAACATTAGAATGAGGCTATTGTAGATGTGGATCCGAGTTTGCGTTGACTCAGCTCCTAAAAACCACACTCACCAACTTTTGGGTTCATCCTTGAGAGCAACTCAGCTTTTTTTTTCAACTTGTGCTTTTTTCAAGTATATCATTATTTGTTATTATCGACTTTGCATAACCTTAACCAACAGCTCAGACAGGCCAAGTGAAATCATTTGCAAAGGAAAGTCAGGGAGTTATAACATTCCACCGAAAGCCCTTGGGGAAAAGTAGAAAACTTTAGCATTGTAAACTTGTATGCCATTTATTCAAATATACTTGTAATTAAATATCTGAAATGAAATGAAATGAAAAGTGTACTATCTTTAAGTACACTTAAGTGGCCTTTTATTTCTTTTATATATAGTATCTCTACAAGTATAGGTTTTTATATTTTTTTTAAGATTTGACTTTACAAGTGCACATTTACAATTAAATGCACTTCTTGTTCACAAGAATGATTATGAAGGCTTTTTGTGTGCAAATCACGCACAATGCAACTAAATACAATGAAGCAAATAAGGTCAATTTTCATTTTAAATGCATCACAGTTTAAATGGAGAGATCCACAAAAGACTTTATCAGCATACCAATGTCATAAGCCTCAATAAATGTGCTGAGAGAAAACAGTAGGGAATATAAGGCCAAAAGGAATGTTGAGTGCTCCTTATCTAATACTCAGAGATATAATCAGCAAAGCTACTATATGATGCCCACTAATATACTGTACCAGGAGGTCATGCTAGGACAGAAAGCTTACAGGGAGAAATTCAACTCAAACTACTTATCAAGGTCAGCAGTCAGACCAAAACAACCTCCAGCCTGAACTCCATGAGTGTACAAAGCAGCTGCGCTCAAACTCCTTTTTAATCGAGTGAGCGAGCCAGCGGTGCGGTCACCACAAATCGGCAGGGATTTCAGCATTGCTTAGTAGGGCTATCAGGATTACCACCGCCTGTAAACAGTGTCTGCTTTATCACACATTGTCACAGCTGTTATCTTTCAGCTCCTGTGTGTGTGTGTGTGTGTGTGTGTGTGTGTGTGTGTGTGTGTGTGTGTGTACAAACTAAAGTAAGAGGATCATAAAACACAACAGTTCAATGCAAACTCTTTAAAACGGTTTTGTTTACATGTCTGGCTGTGGCGGTCTGTTTATGGCCTTGTCATTAAAGGGTTAGTTCACCCAAAAATGTCATTTATTACTTACCCTCATGTCGTTCCACACCCGTAAGACCTTCGTTCATCTTCGGAACACAAATTAAGATATTTTTGATAAAATCTGATGGCTCAGTAAGGCCTCTGTCGCCAGCAAGAACACTCCCTTTTTCAATGCCCAGAAAGCTACTAAAAACATATTTAAAAAAGTTCATGTGACTACAGTGGTTCAATCTTAATATTATAAAGTGTCGAGAATACTTTTTGCGTGCCAAAAATAACAAAATAGCGACTTTATTCCACAATATCTAGTGATGGCCGATTTCAAAACACTGCTTCATGAAGCTTCTAAGCTTTACAAATCTTTTGTTTCAAATCAGTGGTTCAGAGCGCCCAAATCACATGATTTTAGTAAACCAGGCTTTGTTACGTCATAAGTGTTTTGAAACTTCAATAGTTCACAAGACTTTGGCAGTTTGATACGCGCTCCGAACCACTGATATGTTTAAATATGTTTTTAGTAGCTTTCTGGGCATTGAAAAAGGGAGAGTTCTTGCTGGCGATGCAGGCCTCACTGAGCCATCGGATTTTATCAAAAATATCTTAATTTGTGTTCCGAAGATGAACAAAGGTTTTACGGGTGTGGAACAACATGAGGGTGAGTAATAAATGACATAATTTTCATTTTTGGGTGAACTAACCCTTTAAGAGTGATTGTTCCTCAATGTTTGACTCTCATGAGTGAATTCATGTATTAATTTTTATGAAGAACACACACAGAAGGTACAGACTAGCTAAAAACATCCGGAGTGTGTATCTCTTATAGATTTGCAAATAGGTTTGAATCATTTGAATTTTAAATTTATTTAAATTATTTTCAGTGTTAAAATGCTTGAACTATAACTAACTGTAGGTAAGCCATTCTCAGATTGATTACCATCAAAAGTGTAAACAGTGGCTCTGTGGCACTATTATTATTCTTACAACATACAGAGAGACAAAAATACATAAATGCAAACATATTGGAGATGTGCAAAACTACATACTTCCAAAATTCACTCATGAAAGACCGTTCAAAGCATTTAAAGACATCTGTCCAAATGTGTATAGCTGTAGCTGCAGTGCTTTAAATGGGATGAATTTAAATATGCAACTTTTTTGAGGGTTTTACCGTGAAAACAACAAGCTGTTAGCTCACTAATTAAAAGCTGCTGCTAAAACAGCATGAAAAAAATTAAATACAGAAAATTAAAGGATTAGTTCACTTTCAAATGAAAACTGGCCCAAGCTTTACTCACCCTCAATCCATAGGTGTATATGACTTTCTTCTTTCTGATGAACACAACTGGAGAAATATTAACAAATATCATGACGCATCAGAACGTTATAATGGCAGTGAACGGGACCAATGACTAAGAGCTGAAGAAAGTGCTTCCATCCACATCCATCTATCATAAACATGCTCCACACAGCTCCGGGGGGTTAATGAAGGCCTTCTGAAGCGTTGCGATGTGTTTGTGTAAAAAAAAATATCCATATTTAAACAAGTTGAAGTATCTAGCTTCTGCCAGACCGCTTTCCATATTCAAGTTACAAAGAAAGTGTAAATTGGTGTCGCGTCAATTACACTTTTTTTCTGTAAGTTGAATAGGGAAGGCATAGGACGTAGCGTAAGCTTTGTGAACCGCAAGAGTTTTACACTTTCTTCGTAAGCAGAATACGGAAGGCGGTCTGGCGAAAGCTAGATATTTTACTTCATAACTTGTTTAAATATGGATATTTTTTTACACAAACGCATCGCTTCGCTTCAGAAGGCCTTTATTAACCCCCCGAGCCATGTGGAGAACACGTTTAAGATGAATGGATGTGGATGGAAGCATTTTCTTCAGCTCATACTCATTGGTCTCATTCACTGCCATTATAAAGCTTGGATGCGTCAGGATATTTATTAATATTTCTCCGATTATGTTCATCAGAAAGAAAAAAGTCATATACACCTAGGATGGCTTGAGGGTGAGTAAAGCTTGGGCTAATTTTCATTTGAAAGTGAACTAATCCTTTAAACAAGATGTTGATCAACTTGCTGGTTTCTGGGATGACTAATCAATTAGTCAATTGATTATTGTGACCTATCACTAAAACATACATCTCGTAAACATACCCAGACACACACAAAACATAGTTATGAATATCTCAGTGCAACTGAATAATCTGTCAACTATCTTCTACAGCACAGCATTTGGATAAAGAAACGAAATGGAAAACTGGTAAGATATAAAAATGCTTTTACTAAAAAGTTATGGTACTGTACAAAACTAGCAGTATTGTGCCATTTTGAGCAAAATATGTTTGTGTATATATTCACATACAGCTATACTGTCTGTATTGTACACAGATCCTCAACCACATCAGTTCTCTCAATTCTTTTTAAAGTTCTTGATCCAAAGAGCAATGCTCAGACACAAGCTTTCAAACCGCCTCCCTGGGGACAAGCAGACACAAACACAGACATCTAAATCACTACCGATGCTTTGAATCATCCTGTTCCTTCATCCCCTGTTCCGCACAAATAATCTAAAGCACTCATTATCCATGGAGCTGCAAATCAATGACAACAATTAATTACCAGACAAATGGACCTCCGTTACCCATAGTCATCATCAGAGCAGTCCTCCCTTTTATTAGTTATGCTGATGATAATAAATGTAGACTCATCAGTCAAGCCAAACTCTAAGAACAGCTCGTATTTCCCCAGGGCATCCAGCACAGAAGATCTATAGCTCAGACTGAGTAAATAATGGATGGGACAGAGATAAACATGAAGTCTCTGTGGGTAAACAACTTCGATTACAAGTCCTTCAAAGACCTTCAATGGAGAGGCAGTTGCTGTGGGCATGAATGGAACCTAAGGTCTTCTACATCAAGCTCTTGATGTAAACCAGCCAATCATTAAACCTCTAGCAACCACTCTTGCCTGGTTTTGATGGTCTCATACACTTCAAAACCCCAGAGACAATGTGAGAAATCAGAATAAGAAAACTGATTATTTAGTCAAGTTGGCACTAATTGGGAATTTGATTAGAGTTTCTCCAATAAACATTCAAAATCCAATTACCAAAAGTTCTGGAAAAGCATGTCTTCTAATCTTATAATCCTGTCAATCACAATGATGCTATACCTCACCTTACTCTTAACACTTTAAACCACTTTTACAGAGTTTAGTTCCAATGGTGCTCTTAGTTAGGAGTAGTCCTCATACAACTATTCCCATTGTTAGAATGATGTTGGAATGATGACTTGGACTTTTGACCATCCAGTCTACTGCATATTTCACAGCTGAATTCCTCCACATACCTACAGTCAGTCCCAGTCGAGAAGGAGCCAATAAATAATGGGCAGTAAAAGACTGCTAGTTTGGCTTCACCAGGTGACATTTGAATGAGAGTTCCTTGCTAACCCACTGGTATACCTCCTACAGAATATGATTGTTAATGCCCATTTTTGTCAAATGTTGCAGAATTCACTCGTTGGAACTCATATAGGTGTCTTCATTGTTGTAGGACCTTAGGAACAGCTCTAGCATTTATACCTGTCACATATCATGACGTGATGCAACTCCCAAATTGTTTTAGAAGTCACTTCAATGAAGGTGTGAATCACAAACACTATGGAAGTGTGAATTGGAGCAAACAGCTGGGATAGAGATGTTAGAATTGCAAGTAGTCGATGAGTAGTTCTGCGGGGAATCCATGAGTTTGAGTTGAAATCAAGGGTTGAGTTTTGTGCAAGCTATGACAGGTAACCTTAAGGGATCATTTTGACAGGTCACTTAGGTCTTACAATGTTTGGACAACTTTAAATAGACCACATAGAGTACCTGGAATAAAAATGATGAAACCCTGTGGTGTCCTGTACTATACCATTGCATTGGCCTCTTTTTCCTTTATGCTGCAAGAATAAAGAGGCTATCTCTGCCTCTGGTCACTAAAAGTTTAAAGAAGCTACAATGACATATCGAACTCTTGATAGTTCCCTGGCACTCCAGGCACAAGACTTTGTGCAATCCAACACTCTTCCACTCTACCAAGACAAAACTACTTTGGTCGTAGCAGGAACTTTGACAACTTTTGGTGGGCAAGTCTTGCCCACTATATTGGGCTTTTCAATGGCCTGATCTTCTACTTCTCTCTTCCCATCCACTTGCCCAGGAACGAATGGATGATTTACTTAACGGTCACTGAAAAGTTTTTTAAAGGCTCAATCTACAATCTACAGCGAGCTCTAAGCTTCACATTAATGTTTATTAAAGCTGCTGTCCATAACTTTGTTTGTGTTCAAAATGTACAAAAATTATACAATGAGCGAGTACATCACGAATCCATTTTCCAAAACATGTTTTTGTCTTTTCCTAAATCACTATGGAACACCTATAATAAGTGTTTATATTCAGACTATTTTAGACTGGTTCGGGTTGTACCACTGTGGAGTAGCACAATACCTGCGTGACTCGCCATAGATATAAACAGAGAGAAGTAGCTACAATGTTCTTCCGCAAGACGAATGCAGTTCTGTTTATCAACTGCTAGAGCACCAAAAAGTACGGACTGCAGCTTTAAATTCTCCAAATTTAATTTGGCAGCCCAGTATCCATTAGGATATCAAGGCCAAAGCCAGCACTACATCTCTACTGTACTGTCATGTGCTAACATACTCCTTAAAACTATGCAAAAAAAAAAAAAAAAAACTATAATCTATAGTAAACTATAATAAAATGTTTCGGTGTTCATCGGGGAATACCATCAGCTCTAACAATGTGGACAACTTGGTAGACATGTGACTTCTACATGTGTACAGATAATGTGACTTATCTATATATTTGCCAGAGTTACTTCTTGTGTTTTTGCAACTGAAGATGGTGTTTGGATGAACACCAAAACATCTAATCATTTCTTTTTATGTAGTCCAGTGATTTTTAAATAAAGAGTTTGTTTGAACATTTTATAACCTGGATGCTTTAGAAAGTCAAGAATCTACATAGACAACCTATAATCTTTATTTACCATCACACAACTGGGCTTCAGAAGTCTACTTCAATGAATCATGTGACAACACTATCTCACCATGTTAAATTACAAGGACAGTCCCTCTGGAATGACCTGGGGTTAAGTGCCTTGCTCAAGAGCACAATGGTTATAGAATCTTTATTGTATTTATTTAGCACAGCATGAAACCTGTTTATGGTGGAATTTGTTTCTGCAACTTTCACAATGTTGCATGAAGTCCCATAAACTTGTTACAGGGACATCTTGGTCAAGGACACAATGATGACTGTTCAAGGGATCATTGTGGGGATCGAACCAGCAATGTTACAGTTACCAGCCCTGAACCTTAACCACTCTACCATAGCACCACTTATTAAATAGTGGCATTTGAATCTGCAAGTCAAGGCCTTGTGTATAAAAAAAATGTACACATGATAATGCAGTAAAAACAATGGAAAAAAATAAAACAATTGATGTAATGAATCTTTAAATTTACTTTTACATAAGCAATGTAGTGAGATTTTGTTACCATGAAAGCTTGAACTTGAACAGAACTACTTGTAAAAATGCGCTAATGATTCACTTATCTGCTTTTGTTTCATGTTAGCCCAAACATGTGATTAATGTGATAGATATGTGATCTATTAAATCAACATTTCATGTAATTACCTGGACGTATTAAAATTCTTAATAGATCTGAAACCCCTAATGGATATTATTTGAAAGTTTAGAACTCAGAACAATGAATCCTGAAGAATAACAATGAACATACACACTGACAGCATTGGAAAACGGGCCATTTCACATATGCAATGTCTGTTTACATCCAATATCAAGACTCTTGCATGATTCCATAACTACCATAATGCTGAAGTGTATTGCAAACATCACAGAATTATTGAATTTATAACCTACATTGCTTCTCTACTCAATTCGCCAAACTGTTCTTGCACAATCAGCACCACTAAACAACACATTGTCAACTGCTTTCAGCATAGATTCAAAAGGCCCCACTTCTCAGGGCTGGCATTTATTTACAAAAGAAGGCTTTTTGTGTGTGTTTGCATATCCTCCACAAACAAACACTTCATCTGTCTCTATGCTTCAAAGTTCCCTGTGGAGAGCAGCGGCAGCAAGGTGCAGTTCAAAGAACTGAAGAAGAGAATGCAGAGGGCTGGCTGACAGGCAAACAATTACACACTCAATCAAACCCTGGAACTAACACAAATAAATACACAGACACATATCCACATACACCTACTGCATGTGTTAAATGCTTAAAACAACTACAATAAAAGGCTTCATTCAACTCACGGCTGAATGTGACCCAAATCTGATTTTTTTTTTTTTTTTTTTCCTCTAAATTTTCTATATATAACAGGCTGAACATTGGTCAAATAGCAGACATTGATCAGAACATGTGAACTGAACTGCATTCTTTGGACTCGTTATGGGGATGCCAGTAAAACACTAATGCAATTTAAGCCCACAATGGGCACAAATGTCTGGTTATAACATAAAATCATTTTAATCAATTAATTAAATCATTTTAATCAAATCAATTAATTCTGACAGTTCACACTAGCTGTGTTTCCATTCACCTATTTTTATGCACATTTTAGGATATAAAAAACACTGGATGGAAATGCCAAGATTGGCATAAAATTTAAAAATATGCATAATATATATATATATATATATATATATATGTATATATATATATATATATACACGATAAGAAGACATGCGCATAAACTATGATGGAAACACATTTATCGAATAAAGCCCTCGATACGCAACAAAAAACTCATGTGACTTTGCCTCAATAGTGGATGTGGTTGGATAACTGAACCAAATTCATTGCACAGCATCTCAAATGTTGGTTTGATCATTATGAAATGCCTGAGCCAAAGTCAGAATAATCAGAATAATTTGGTATAATTCTCTCCAAGAAGAATCTTACACAATTGCGTTCCCAAACACCAGGCATCTGAACGCAAGATGACATGGCAATGTTTATTGTGCTTCGTCTGTGGGCTGTAGGAAAAAAAAGAGCCACCGTGGCTTCCCCTATTGCATCAACTTCCAATTTCATTACAGAAATTTTGCGCCAATTTCCCAGGAAGTGACTATTTTGTTCTCTTGAACACATGGGATCGAAACTCTGCTTTATTCACAAATGTTTTATGCGATATTCCAATTTTGCGCATAAGTTAAATTTGTAATTTTGGATGGAAACAGCTACTTTTTTTTACTCCAAGGCAGAAATAGGCTTCCATTAAAAGACTGTCAACGTAGCCAACGAGTGACAGTGACAGAGAAAGGCCAAAAAAATTGACAGAAAGATAGACCAAAGACACATACTGTTGAAATTAAAATGTAGTCAACGTGTAATCACAAATAAATGAATGTATCTTTTAGTAGGATAATGCTGATATTATAGTTAAAATGTCCAAGTTTCATCTCACCACATCTACCATGTGAAAGTAGGATTACAGACGGTGCTAATCTGATTCAGACCACCCTTTCACAGTAATGAACTATGCTTTTCCAGGATTACAACCATTGTTTCATACAAACACCTGATGTCTCATCATCTAAACCACCTAATACCATGATTTAGCCCACAGTCTGTCCATGTTTACAACTGTTAACATTTGCGTCCTGACCAGGCCATGCATAAACAACAGTAATGAAGTTTGTCAGTCTGTTAGCAGATGAAAATAGGTGAGCCAGGAGCAGCTGTCATGGCCTGTGGTTCTTGGGCAGCGAGTAAATGAGCATTACAATCATTCTGAATCCAAAATATTTTTCACCGCTTGAACGAATGACGACACATTGGAAAAAATTCCACATCATATAGCAAGCTTTGGTGTACACAGACAAGTCTTTCTTTCTCTGGCTGAAATTCTCAACCCTACATAACCTCACCCGCCCTCCACCTCCTTACACCCACACGCTCCGCAGCAAGAGAGAAAGAAGCCAAAAACATGTAAATGAAAGCTAAAGTAGAGATCAGCCTCCGGACTAACGTCAGTGCTGACATTCTGTGTAGCTTTTCCAAAGTTAAGGGAACGTGCCGTATAGATATCCTAATCCCGCTGCGGCTCTCTGGGTCGCCACATTCCAACCCTGCCACCCGGCCAGCGCGGGAGTTCACGTCAAGAGCCTGCATCTGCCATCACCAGGGTCAGGAAAGGTTTTACACTCATACGCATACACACACAATGCTGAGGAAACGGTGAGACAAAGCCAAAAAAAATTGTGAAGGTCATTAGAGGTACAAAGAGTGAGAGAGAGAAACTAATCATTGTCAGTAAAGGGTCCATCTTGAACAAGTTAAACTATTTATATAACATATTTAAAACAATCCTGACAAAGTGCTTTTTAGAAGACATATACTGTATACTGTATGTATATAAAAATTCACGTACTTAAACGTACGAAAGAAAATTTAAGAAAATAAAATCGTTGCAATGAATCGAAAATAGTTTTGCATAGCTTAATTCTTGTAATATTTATCTCACAAATGTGACTTCCTACCTCAAAATTCTGATTTTTTTTTTTTTTTTTTCATAGTTGTGTAACGGACGTAGGCTGGTAAGAGCTGTGCGTGTAAACCTCACTCCCCTGATCTCAAGAGGTGCTCTAGCAACAGATGCTAGAAACTATGGTCTTTAGCCTCCTTGTTAGAGCACCCGCCTCCCATGCCAGCAGACCTGGGTTCGAGTCCCGCTTAGAGGGAGTGGTTCAAACAGCAGGGGTTACAATTGCAGCTTTATTTCTAGCAATTTCAGCTATTTCTTATAACTGCAACTTTATCACAATTATAAATTGTGATTTTACATTTGTGACTATTTCTTGTGATTCCAGCTTTATTTCTCATAATTGTGCAGTTTTATCTCACAATTGTGACTTTTGTAGTCACAATTGAGAGATAAGTCATCTTGTAATTGCGGATTTCACACAATTACTAGTTTCTCACAGTTGCCATTTTATCTCACAATTGTGACTTCATTTCTCATGATTGTAACTATTTCTCCTAATCAGTACCGCCGCTCCCGAGTATACAATTTGCGTAGGGCACCAACTATCATCAAGATGATAATATACCATAACATAGTGCTATCATATATAAACCTAGGCTAACACAGAAGAATACTTGTTTCTAAATGTTCACTGCGGTTTCAAAATAAAAGTTTAAACCCTCGCTCTGACTCTGCATGTTTTGATAACATGTTCATGTTGAACAAATTACTCTGACTGCAGCATTTATATCATAAAGATGTGGCCAAATATTAAAGATTACGTGGACATTTGAATTAAATTTTGCTTGGCCAATAATAAAAAAGGATTTGATCATGCTGTAACAACAATAGCAAGAAGTGTAACAACAACAATCACCTAGCCACTGGTGCCCTCTGCAGGCATTTGATATAATACATAATGTAGGTAAGTTGATTGTTAACATTATGTATTACATTATGTATTTTGACAGTGTTGTTAAAAAAAATAAAAAAAAATAACTTGCTTTTGTTACTATCGTTGAAACATTTATTATTGCCTCATTGTTATTATATAGCCTATCTATTTTAAGTCATTTTAAAGACTGTTGTTCACTTACGTTTAAGGTTTATTTTTATAACCACAAAAAATAAAAAAAAAATAAAAAATGGTAATGCATTTGTGGAGGGTGTTAAGGGGGGCACAACAATACAGTTCTGCTTAGGGCACCCATTTGGCCAGCAGCGGCCCTGCTCCTAATATTGTGAGAAAAGTCACATCTTGTAATTGCGACTTTCTGACCATTGCGGCTTTCTCAGTTGCAACTTAACTTTCCTCATAATTCTGCCGTTTCCTCACAACCATGACTTTATTTCTCATGATTGTGAATATTTATCCTAATTGTAGTCACAATTGTTAGATAACTTACATCTTCTAATGTTGACTTTCTCACAATTGCTAGTTTCTTAGTTGCAATTTAACTTTTCTTATAACTGTGCCATTTCCTTCCTTATATCTCATGATTGCGACTACTCCTAATTGTGACCTTATCTCACAATTGTGACATTCTCCTAAATTTTTTTTTTTTTTTATCTGCAGATTAAGCTTGTATAGGTATGTAAGCCTGTTTCTAACTCAAAGACAACTGTTAAGTAAATCGTTTTAAGACTGATTTCCCTGAAAAGTGCAAACGCTTCTCAGACAATGCTCTGTTTATTTGATCATCTCGACCAACCGAACACAGCTCAACTCTCATCTATTGGCTGACCAATGATAGATGGGGGGGAGTGTTGAAGTCATAAGTTTTGCAAGTGGCACAGAAATTACACAGTTCAGCAGGAGTTGACCTTGAAAGATAAATTCAAAGATCAACACCCTTGTGACTAACATTGACAAACAAACTACAATACAGTCACAAGCCACCAATGACAACAAAAATTGGCACTGTGGCCATAACCAGAATAGAAGAGGCAACAAATGGGGTCAGATAAAAGCTCCCATAAGCCCCAGAGACACATTCAGATGGACAAACAGTGATAACTAGGTAAATATGTGATCATATGTGAGGCTTAAGGTCTGCTGCAATAACTAAATGTGATAAGTGAAATCCAAAAGTGATGGAATGAGCGAGCAAGGGTGAAAGCAGGCTTTACGGGATTTCTGTCTCTCTCTGTCTCCAACTGACACACTGGAGATACAGCATTAATGCTCCCAGCACCATCTGGCCCTTGTGAAAAGAACGCCACGTTTCTCCGGGGATTTCAAACTTATCTGCCCTGGGATTATGGGGTGCCATCTTTGATTCATATTCAGAGCTGCTTTCTAAAAATGACTGTGCCTGTTATGTTATGTGTGACTGTGTGGGTGGAGAGGTAGAACGAAAGTGAGAGATCAGGGAAGACGTGAGTGTTTAATGTTCTGTGGTAAAAACGAGGAGAGCTGGTTCTCCGATCAGTCCAAAACAGCACAAAAACTATTCATATGCTCAACAAATCACAGTGCTAATTAAATTCAGAAACGGTGTAAGTGTGGAACCATCGTTCAAACATTTGATCTTGTACAAACAAACTATAAACCAAGTGATTCACAGTAATGCTGGAGCTACTCAAAACAAAAAGAGCTCAAAAAGTGCCATGTTATTACACATTTTTTGGACACTGTATTACACAGGGTTCCAGAATAATGATTTTATTTCTTTTTTTTTTTACTAGCTGCAACACACACAAAAAAATTAAAATAATTAATTTGTTTAAAATCATAATTTTATATTCACAGTATATACAATATGTAACCATATATATATATATATATATATATATACACACACACACACAAATTAAATATATTTTTACTTTTATTATTTATAATTTATTTTTAAATTTATGCATTTAAAAATGTCTAATGTTATAATGTCTTTTAATCAAATCTTAGGTTATTTAGGATATTTCACTTTACCAGTCCTAAAAAAATAATAATAATTAAAAATAAAAAAATGTGTAATGTTCCAAAGCAAAGTATTGTCATTCTCTGTGGTCAGTGGCAGATCCTGGCTTCAGTTCACTAGTGTTCATTGTGGGCCTGCTCTCCAGCCCAATGAAAACATGCCCTCATTACTGATACACATGTCCTCACAAATGGCTGCAATTTTAATTGCTGCATTAAAAAATGTCAGTTGAGCAAGATTTGAACTTACGACTGAAACTAAAGGCAAGAAATGTTTTACTAGGCCAAAACATAAGGAGCTGAACCTCCCTATAGGCAAATCCACAACTGTATCACTACACCATGATCATATTATCAAAGTAATTCTTCATAAGGCAGTTCAACCGGTATAGTACTTCACTCAGCAGTTTCTAAACTTTACATTAGGTGTAGTTTACCCTCAATCGCTACTAAAGATATGAAATGAAAAGTGGCAGGGTTCACTTGTGATAGCAATGAGTCGATGCATAACCATTTATTTGTAAAGCAAACGTCAGACTTTAGTAGACGAACGCAATGCTGGGATTAGAGCAGACGTTCTAAGAGGCTTTAGGGGGAAATGATCACAACTTACAGCCCAGCGCTGTTAAAACGTGTTTGCTTGTTTTTCTATTAGGGTCCCTACCTTTATCTCTCTGCTTTAGAATAGAGAGATTGAGGCTAAAAATGGCTCAAAACAACATCTCCAACACACACGTGCGGAAAGGTTGCTTGTGTTCTGGACATAGTATGTCAGTTCAACCAAAGACTTTAAATATACCAAGACATTCATATTGACAACTACTACTATGCATTCATATTACTATGAATGGGAGAAAGTGTAATAAATAACTATAATACAAGCTTTTTAACACCATTTGATTTTGAGCATAACAAACAACATTTATGGTAGTTCATGTCAGATTTTGTTGCTGATTTGAAATATGTTATTTAAATGTGAGTATGGAAAGTAGGGTTGGAAATCGAAAATTGAATTAGATTCTGGAATTGGATACTTAAAGGATTAGTTCACTTCAGAATTAAAATTTGATGAGCATTTGTCATTGAAAAAGTATATACATTTTTTTTTTTTTGAAAATGACCGATCGTTTCGCTAGATAAGACCCTTATTCCTCGTCTGGGATTGTGTAGAGCCCTTTGAAGCTGCACTGAAACTGCAATTTGGACCTTCAACCCGTTGTACCCCGGTGAAGTCCACTATATGGAGAAAAAATCCTGGAATGTTTTCCTTAAAAACCTCAATTTCTTTTCGACTGAAGACAGAAAGACATGAACATCTTGGATGACATTGGGGTGAGTAAATTATCAGGGAATTTTAATTCTGAAATGAACTAATCCTTTAGGTCAGGAATCGGAAGATTGTTAAAATTTCAATTCAGTTTATCGACAAAAACACTCCAAATATTCATAGAATATTACTACATACAAATATTCAAACAAAAATGAGAAAAGAAAATTAAAATTTTAGTTTTTTTTCAAAACATAATTTAATATGAAGCTTCTTGTAAGCACACATAGTTGTCACAACAAAATAAGCAAAATAAAAGCTAAATAAAAGTATATGTTATATTTTTTTGACATATTTTACGTCATCTGTGAAAGATCCAATGACTGTAATCTAAACCAATTCAGAGTATTTTACTCGCATTTACTTGGAAAGACATGGAGTGGCATGTCAAACCAGCCTGTTACTCACTGCTGCCTGCATATTAGAGAATGTCATTTATTTCATTTTAATACGACAACCCATTCAGGCACTAATATCACAAATCACAGGCTCTAATAGTCATTGCTGCTTGCTTTATCTAAGATCTGTTGTTGTGCTGAAGTCTAATCATGAATGACATTTTTCTGTAGTGGTGGATGTTGGGCTCCAAGCATTGCAAGGCCCCCTGAAGTAATCACCATGTTAATTAAAACAAGGAAAAACAAATCATTCATTAGCGTGTCTCAAGGTGTCTCCTCAATATAATCTATTTATAACCGCAACACAAAGAAAGAGACCCCAATTAACCTTCATATGTACTTCAGACCTACAGTATATGAACTATTACAAGAGCTGATAAAAACACAGATGAGGGATAAAGAAATAGAAGTGAGGGGTAAATGAATACTTAACCATATCATAACAAATGGAGGAAAACAAAAAAAATGAAAATGAAGATACATGTTTACCAAAACTAAATGGAAGTTCAAATATTATGCAAAAGAATCGAGCCTTGAGAAGTGCTTTAGAGAGGAAGCAGAAGCACCACATGTCCACCTCCATTTCTGTTTGACTGGCTAACAGGAAATGACTAATTAACAGATCAGTCTATTGGACGAGTTGTTACTGAGGGAAAAAAAAAAAAAAAAAAAAAAAAAAACAGAAAATCAATTCACTACCAAATTGCTACTATGACCCAGCTCATTTTGGTGAATCAAAAACAATAGCAAACCACCATAGCCTGATTCACAGACAAACGACTCTTATAAACACTTTCCAGTTCAGACCAGATCACGAACAATTGACTCTTATGATTTTGTTTTTAGTTAATTAAAACCATACAGCGCAACCAGTTTAGACCAGTCCCTGAACAAATGACTCTTATGAGCTGGTTCTCATTAGTGAGTCAAAAACGTACAGCACAACCAGTTTAGACCACTGCACAAACAAATTGACTCAGACCAACATACAGTGCCACCAGCATAGTTCAATGCAAATGACTCCGCCGTTCTTAAAAGGAATTATTCAAAAAGACTCACAAACTCATGAGTTACCGGTTTGAATCTGTCTGATGAATCCTTCACAGAACGAACTGACTGACTCTGTCAGAGACATTAATGAATCAACATCTGACTCACTTAGCTAAAAAGGTAACATTACTTTCAGTAACCTAAATATAAAAAAACAACAAAAACATTTAAACATAGCTAGTTACTGTCACATTATTGAATTTATCGTTAATTAGTATTGTGAACGCCCAAACTTCAAGCTAATTCGAAGAACAAACTGACGTCATTTGAACAAAATCAGGCCAAAATGAAATTTGTTTGGAGTTCGTTTCAGGAGTTTGAAGTAGCCTTCCAAAGTGAAATTTCTGGAAAAGTTAGCTCAGGCTGGTAAACACCTTTGAACTACCATTGGTCCATGCCGATTATGTAATCGGTAAGCGTACCCTCTGGCTCCGCCTTTTTTGATGGTTAATTTCTTCTGTTCAGTCTGTCGTAGTCAGACAGGAGTAGATCAAGGTCTTGACCAAAAATTGATGCACCTCTTGATGGAAATAAATGTTGTGATGTTATTTCCATCAATTTTTGGTCAAGATCTTGTATTGACAATCCAAGAGTCAAGCACTCTGTAAAGTCTCCTCCAGCACATCCCAAAGACTTTCAATGATTTTAATGTCTGGACTCAGAGGTGCCAATTCATGTGTGAAAATGATTCTTCATGCGTCCTCCCAACCATTCTTTCACAATTTGAGCCTGATGAATCTTGACATTGTCATCTTGGAATATGGCCATTATCTGTCTTTCTACATGGTTGTTTAAGAAATGAAAAGCTACACACTCCATCAATTAGAGTTAAAAGAACTGTTGCCAAACATATAACATGCTAGAAACATAATCTCTGAAATAATGATCCAATCATAGACTCTTAAAGACCCCCTGTGGTGAAAATCAAAGCCTATGTGGTGTTTTTAGTATGCTTTTAGACAAACCATGTACAAATTCAAATGTCAACACCTTTGCTGAGTATTTTCTCCTTAAAAATGCAGTGAAAAAAAGACGGTTTGAAATCGCTGGTGTCTGTGACATCACAAACTACCATGTAACCAATCACGTCAACGTGCCGGCAGGCTTTAGCATATAATTAACAGCGAACTAGCAGGGAAGTCTTGAGAGAAGCCTAGTTATCCGGGTATATTTTTCTGTTGATATGAAAAAATGTATATTTAGCAATATGGCGGGTGTATGATGTATATTATGATGTTATAATGAACTATATGCCTTTCTCCACTGACATTCTGAGTTGTTCAAAGTGTTTGTAAGGATACTGATTGTTAGAAGGCAGCTGTCAGTCTGACTCTGACTCTGCGAAGAGGAACATGGTTTGTGTAAAATCAACCCATTATTAGCTGTTAAAATAGTCAAGCAAAAGGCTAATCAAATTAATTATTGCTATGTGTCTGATGTTGTAAAGAGCGATACTATTGTGCAACTTTTACCTCAGTAAGTTGACCGAGTGGATCTCTGAGCTGCCGTGAGCGAATGGAGGTGGGGCTAATTTGCATATTCATTGATCTGCATATATTAAACGAGGCAAGGGTGTAGAGTTACATTCAAGCTATTTTAAGGCATGAAAAAACTTTTTTCACAGCCAAAAAAAGTTTAAATATGTCATTTTGGTGATCAAAGATGAGTTTTAAGGGATAAAATTATTGACTACAGAGGGACTTCCAAACAGTGACTTTTTTTGGCTGGGCAGTGTATTTACATATTCATCTAAATGTCATTCTCATCAGCGTGGGAGGCGTCAGGATGTTCGCTAAAAGTATACCCCTGCAATGGTATTTTAAACTTTGTTTTATCCCTAAGCAAAGAACGAAAAAGAACTTTGGTGTGATGTCGGAGACTTTACTCGTCTAACTCGTGTATAGTGTAACTTGTAATTAGCTACTCTCCATCACAGCAGGAACCGTTTGACAGCTACAAACACCGAAGAACCTTAGTCTTGCTCAGAGTCCCAGTCAAAATCACAGTAAATCTTCCCAAAACTTCATTATATCCTCTCTACCCTTCAAATTAATCCTCTGATTAGCTGATCACGTCTATCGGCGTGCTGCATTATTGCAGACAGTCTCTTGGGGTTCACACTGAACAACCAGGACTCCTCCAGCAGGTAATTGTCTCAAAAAGATCCTTCTGCTGCAAGAGCCTCTGCAGGAGTGACTTGACCCTTCATCTCAATCACCCATTCAACAATGCTCCAAACCATTCAGAATCATTACCCTCCATTACCCAGCAGCCCCTGCTGTAATGCCACCGCATCACATTCCACAAGGTCTCACACACGCGCTCACATACAAAAGACTAGGTGACACGGCGACCCGTTAAAAGTATCTCATCACACTGTCTTTTTTAATGTAGAGGAGAGTGAGAGGAGAGGGGCTACGGGAGAGCGGGGTAATGACACTTTGAAGTGTCAGGGAGGTCAGGTGAAAGCAGCGTTTGTGACTCTACTCCATTCCTGCCGAGAGAGGATTCAATTATCTTCATCCAGACCAATTATAGGCGTTCTTCTATGGCCTGTGGACCTCACCTGCATTATTCAACCCTGCTCTTAAACATGAATGACATGATGAGGTAGAAAGAGTGGGATTTGTCAGAAAAAACATGGATGAATGCACACTGAAGAAAGTGTGGAGTCTGAAAACACTTCATGTGGGGATTTATGAGAATGGTACCTCATGTTCAAGAGCAGTGGGGCTTACGTCCGAGCCAACTAGAGCATGATGGGTCATCCTGACATGTTGTAGGCAATCTGAGCATATTCTTTGAGATTTGTAAGACAATCTAGTTTGTAACTCTTAAAGGTTCCTTGTCCCTTTTTGCTGTATGAGGTTGTTCGATTTTTTGATGATTGAAAAAGTTCTTGATATAGTGTGCAACAGTGTCCGTCCATTTTTTCAGTGGTCTTGGCTCAGAAGTATTTTTTTCAATAGATTTTCTTAAGTCTTCATTAAAGAATTATAAGCCATGAATCAAACCAACCAGCTACAAGATGAATCACAACATTAACTTTGATGTGCACTGAAGTATTTTAAAAATCGAACAAAAAAAAGACTGTATTTAATAATGAAGGGAAAGAACTATCCTATGAAGCAATGCAAATGACAATCAAATCAAATATATATAACTGTATGTCATGTAACCATTAACTGACATCAGTAAGCATGTCATTTCATAAAATATTAACTTAAAATTTCAGGGTGTACTTGAAGTAAACTTTTTTTGTGAGCTGAAAATATTAAATATTTATATACATGAAATATTTTATATTTTCAGCTCACAAAAAAAAAAAAAAACCCTGTTCTACAGCATCACGCTGTAAAACATATTTTTGGAACCTTTATTTATAAGAGAGACAATGACAAATTTTGTCAATGGCAAAATTTATCACTTCACCTTCAGAAATTTTAACAATAGCAAAAGCTTCTACTCACTCTAAGTATATTTAACACAACAATACAATACATAATTAATTAATATTTTTATAGTTTTAACAAATAGATTTCCAGTTCATTCGTCATACTGGAAATAAAAGCTTTTATTTCTAGTATGATGAATGAACTGGAAATCCACCTAGGTCAAGCTGAGCAGACTGCATTATGGCATACAGTACTGCGGGTACTCCAAGCATAAAGAAAATTTGCATACTGTGCACAGTATGTATACATATTCTATGATATAATGGTATAAGCTAGTGCTTTTCAAACCAGATTTTTCTTATTCTATGGTGTGGTTTTTACAGAGCAGCTTTAGAACAGGACACATGTAGGGAGAAGGGAGAAAAGTGGTGGCTTTCATCACTCCCATTTCTCTTTTTTCTTACCACCTCTCCTTCATGGTCTAACAGTTTGACTAAGTTCCTAGGGACAGGATGTGCTCAGCTCCAAGTGTAAGTGGAATCCTGCCAGGACTCCCTCCCAAAACCAAGTTGATCGGGAGCACCTAAGGCTCACCTTGAAAATATAACTAGAAGAAAACCAAAGGGACAAAGTACAGAGAATTCAGAGATACTGGGATGAAGGATTACACTGAAAAAAATAGCATCCAAATTAACTGTCTTTATTTAACTCAAAAATATTAAGGAGTGTCTATTTACACCTGTCCCTTTTTGGAAAATGCTATTTACACTGTCTCCGCCCACCAATGTCTGGTTGGGCTACTCAAGTTTTAAAAAAGACACGCAGAATTCAACATCTTCAGTGGTGCAGCAGTAGCGAGTAGGCTTGCAGACTTGGCTTTTAACGCAATTGACGCGGGTTGGAAATCCGCATTTTGCTGGGCTCGCATTTATTTTCAATAAAAATGAAAATAACATTCTAAAAGTGGAAATAAACTGTGAACGAGTGTTTAATAATATTGAAAGTGTTTATTGGGTAGGGTTAGGGTAGAGTGTAGGGAGGGTTTTTATTAAGTAAGGCAGCATCCATTTAATAATTTTAATAAATATAATCATTTACACTATGATATTGCTGCATCCTGTTAAGTACAGAGATGCAAATAGTATCTGCCAATATAAAGTATAGATAGCATCTAATTACTATTTACTCTTATTGCAAAGAACTGATCATTTTACCTGGTGTAAATAGAATCTATCGCTATTTTCACCTAGTGTAAATAGCATATCGCTAAGAAAATGCTGCTATTGTCACTTAGTGTAAATAGAATGTATTGCTATTTTCACAGTGTAAATAGCATCTATCGCTAAGAAAATATACTATTTTCACTTAGTGCAAATAGCTGCTGCCACAATATTATTTAACATTTTACTGAATTACATCACTTAAAAATAAATGTTCCAAAAGCGGGTTTTCACAGTGCCATACAAGAACCTTTTTAAGTTCCTAAAACAGCTCTTAAAAGAACTTTTTTTCTCAGTGTGAAGAATATTTTAAAAATCTGAAGAACCTTTTTCCACTAAAGAACCTTTTGTGAAATGAAAAAGTTCCATGGATTTTAAAGGTTCTTCATGGAACCATAGATGCCAATAAAGAACCTTTATTTTTAAGAGTGTAATGTATACCATCAAAGCTAGCTTTCATGGTTTAACTGATTTAACTCATGATTTAACTCTTTAAGGTAGCAATAGCAAGTTACCACTTTTTAGAGTTGTGCTGTCAATTTAATGCATTTATATAGTGTGATTAATTGCAATTAATTTGATCAATTAATCAAAACCATGTAATTTGATCAACATTTTTAATCAGCCCATGCAGAAAGCCTTACAGAGTCAGGACTAATAGCTTGAGCTTCTACCATAAAAGCACACAGCACTGAAACTGCAGGGGTCACACTGCGAGTTTGTGAGTGTGTGTTTGCGTACACACAGAGCAGATGAGAGCACAGCATTACTCTATGATATGAGTGGCTGTTCGGTTCCCACATGTGTTAAATTATTCAGATCCAACCTTCAACTCACATCAGATCACCCCCCTGCTGGACGATACGCTCTCATTTCAGTCAACAATCCTGGCGATACTGTCACCCAGAGACCATTATTGCGTGAAGGTAAAAGGCAGCTCAGGAGTGATCTGGCGAGCAGGCATGAGCCGTGTGTACATGTGTGTAAGGTGTAAGGTGCTCTTAATTACTGCTGTTATTTCTGGCAGTGTGTAAATCATGCGTTATCCTTGCTAATGAGAGCTAGCGCTCCATACGTGGCTGTAATAAAATCTCACAGCTTCACTTCAGAATCATAATCGTCTGCTTTTCCTTTATCGGAAATTAAAAAAGACAGACAATAACCTGTGATCAAGCTTGTAAGTGTAAAAAACCTGTGTAAAAAACCTGAACATTACAGGGCTCCAGACTAACTTTTTTTTTTACTAGGAGCACTGTAGCACCTTACTGAAAATTTACCTACTGAGCACAAGCAGAAAATTTAGGGGCACACCTTAAATTGATCTGCAGCGCAGTTAATAAAGGCCTTCTGAAGTGAAGCGATGCGTTTGTGTAAGAAAAATATCCATATTTAACACGCTTCCACCAGACCGTCTTCTGTATTCAACTTACGTTTCATTAGTTGAATACGGAAGGCGTAGGACGTAGGCGTTTTGAAATGCAAGAGGCGTTACACCTTCTTCGTAAGTTGAATACAGAAGGCAGTATGGCAGAAGCTAGTTATTTTACTTATCGTGTTAATGGATATTTTTCTCACACAAATGCATCGCTTCGCTTCAGAAGCCCTTTATTAACCCCCCGGAGTTGTGTGGAGTACGTTTATGATGGATGGATGCACTTTTTTTTAGCTTCAAACAGGCGGTTCCCATGCACTGCCATTATAAAGCTTGGGAACATCAGAGTGAACTCCTACTGTATTCGTCTGAAAGAAGAAGGTCATATACACCTAGGATGGCTTGAGGGTGAGTAAATCATGGGGTAATTTTCATTTTAAAGTGAACTAATCCTTTAACATTTAACTACATATAAAACAATCAAAAAAATAGCCTAATTATAATTATACAACAACACTTCAGCTTCAATATTGCGGTCAATATTACTGTTTTATAATGAAAATGTTCCAGCAATAGTAAACAAATCAATGCAAAATCAAAACATAACTTTGGAGTTTTAGAATGTAACACAGCACATACCTGTTCAGTCATGCGAGCTCTGACAAATTTGCCATGTCAAACAACATCCACTGGAACAATTTAGTCCACAAGTTTGCATATTTTTGATGGATTCTCATGTTTATTCATTACCATTTCCATTAAATTATCCCGTTTGATGAGCATTGCGCGACGAAACACACTCTTATGATGTTTCTTCCATTCACCCGCAACTCCAGAGGCCGCTCTTGAGCCGTTGTCATATGATTACATTTGCGAATGTCCGTCCTATCAATGTCATATATGAGAACGTTTTAGATCTTAAAGAGGAACAGAGAACATTTGGAACGTGAATAAAGTATAGTTATATATTTATAAGGAGAATGTTTAAGCCTGTACCATAAAGACAGGCATATGAGACAACAGAGTAAATGTAGGCTACTTAAAAATAAATAAAGGTTCCAAAAGGATTTTTTTTTTTCTTGATGTGAAGAAAATTAAAAATCTAAAGATCTTTTTTCCACAGTAAATAACTTTTTGCAGAATGAAAAGGTTCCGTGGACTTTTAAAGGTTTTTCATGGAACCATGCCAATAAAGAACCTTTATGGCCTATATAAGAGTGTACAGTAGATGTTTCATAAAGGTTTTTAATACCTGTTCACACCAAGAACAATAATTAGGCCCTATAAGATACGATAGTGTCCACACCAACGCATAATATTGTTCTGTTTATTCTAAGCACTCTTCTCAGCTTCTCTCCTCTTCAACACAAAGCAATTAAGTAACAGAGATATGAAATTTATGATCCTTATTGTTAAAATTTTCAGTTATTACTTGGGCCTATGCATAAACATGGTCCATCACAAAAACATTAAAGCTACCCCATGACTTTTTTTTTTTTTAATCGCTTT